>NW_006922003.1:1068476-1092855 GCF_000298275.1 Orycteropus afer afer | reverse complement strand
TACTTCTGTAGTGATACTGCCTCAGAAACCCAAGGAGGGGTCGCTATGAGTCGGGTTTGACTCGACGGCACATAACAACAACAACCACTCAAGGGCAATTTTCAGAGTCTCTTCTGACATCCATTTTGGTCTTTTCTTCCTTTCTCATCTTTTTAATGACCTCTTGTTTTCTTCATGGATGGTGTTCTTGATATAATCCCACAGTTCTTCTGGTTTTGGTCATTGGTGTTTAATGCATCAAATCTATTCTTTAGATGGTGTCTAAATTGATGAGGGATATTAAATATTAAGGTCATATTTTGGCTTTCATGGACTTGTTTTAATGGTGTTTAACTTCAAGTTAAACTTTCATATGAGCAGTTAATTGTCTGCTCCACAATCAGCTCCTGGATTTGTTTTGACTGAAGATATTGAGTTTTTCCATCACCTCTTGCTGCAGATGTAGTCAGTCTGATTCCTGGGTACTCCATCTGGTGAAGCCCATGTGTACAGCTGCCATTTGTGTTGTTGGTAAAAGGTATTTGCAAGGAATAAGCCACTGGTCTTGCAAAATTCCATATGTGATCTCCAGCATCATTTCTGTCACCAAGCCCAAATTTTCCAAATACCAGTGATTCTTCTTTGTTTCCAACTTTTCTGTTCAGTCACCAGTGATAATTAACACATCTTGATAGCACATTCAGTCAATTTCAGACAGCAGAAGTTGATAAAAATCTTCAATTTCCTCATCTTTGGCTTTGGTGGGTGGTGTGTAAATTTGATTAATAATAGCAGTATTTACTGGTCTTCCTTGTAGGCATATGGTTATTATCCTATCACTGACAGCATTGTACTTCAGGAAAGATCTTGAAACATCTTTTGTGATGATGAATGCCATGCCATTCATCTTCAATTTGTCATTCCTGGCATAGTAGATCATATGGTTGTCTGATTTCAAATGGCCAAAACTGGTCCATTTCAGCTCACTAAGTCCTAGGCTATCAATCTTTATGCATTCCATTTCATGTTTGACAACTTCCAATATTCCTAGATTCATACTTCATACATTCCATGTTTTGATTATTAATGGATGTTTGCAGCTGTTTGCTCTCAATTTGAGTAGTGCCACATCAGCAAATGGAGGTCCAAAAGACTTACTCTATCCATATCATTAAGGTTGGTTTTACTCTGAGGAGGCAGCCCTTTCCCAGTGGTACTTAGATTGCCTTCTTACCTAAGCAGCTTGTCTTCCTGCTCTGTATTGAACAATGTTCCCGGGTTATTAAAAAAGTTGCCTAGTCATGTATCACACTGTGTTTCTCTGCTATTCATAAGGTTTTCCCTAGCCAATTCTCAAGAAGTGGATAGGCTCTTCCTTCTTCCTACTCTTTCTCAGTCTGTGAGTTGCATTAAAACATGTGCACAATGTGCAACCCTGCTGATGTTTGAAACACCAGTGGCATAGCATCGATCTAGCCTCACAGCAACACACAAGCCACCACAGTACAACAAACTCACAGACAAGTTTGTCTTCTTTAGTTGTTCAAAACCTCTCCACCCTTCCTTTACCTAGATCCTGCAGCTCTGTCTCATCCCCGGCTTTTCTCCCACTTCCTGTCTCTTGGGGTGGGGGTCTGTCTCCCTCCCCTTACCTGGATCCCATGAGTCTGTCTCTTCCCTGGCTCATCTACATGCATAGTAGAAGATTGAAAACACCATGGCATGGGTTTGCACACCTTAGCCTTCAGAGACATCTTTGCTCTTTATCACTTTAAAGAGGTCTTTTGCAGCAGATTTGCCCAGTGCAATATGTTGTCTGATTTCTTGACTGCTGCTTCCATTGATGTTGATTGTGGAATCAAGTAATATGAAATCTTTGAGAACTTCAGTCTTCTCTCCATTTATCGAGATGCTGCTTATTGGTCCAGTTGTGAGGACTTTTGTTTTCTTTATCTTGGGATGTAATCCATACTGCACATTGTAGTCTTTAATCTTCATCAGTAAGTCTTCAAGTCATCTTTACTTTCAGCAAGCAAGGTTGTGCCGTCTGCATATCGCAGGTTGTTAATGAGTCATTCTCTAATCCTGATGCCACATTCTCCTTCATATACTCTAGCTTCTTGGATTATTTGTGCAGTATATTGATTGCATAAATATGCTGAAAGGATACAACCCTGATGCACACCCTTCCTGATTTTAAACCATGCAGGATCCCCTTGTTCTGTTTGAATGACAGCCTCCTGGTCTATGTACAAATTCTTCATGAGTACAATTAAGTGTTCTGGAATTCCAATTCTTCTCAATGTTATCCATAATTTATTATGATTCACACAGTCAAATGTTTTTGCATAGTCAATGAAACACAAGTATACATCTTTCTGGTATTGTTTGCTTTCAGCCATAATCCTGGCTATAATCTTTATGAGCAGATTACCAGATCTTTCTTCCTTAGAATAACTGGTAGATTCAAACTACCAATCTTTTAATTAGTAGGCAAGCTGTTAACCATTGCTCTAATATTTCTCTTAAATAAGAGATAGATCCATGTCTATAAACCATATTTTTAGTTCCATTGCAATATATCATCTACTACATGCTGTTGTTACATAATTTCATGATATCATGTTTGTGTATTTATGTATGTGTATATATAAATTCTGATAAGAGAATATATTTCAAAATCCTTTCTTGACTGGTATTCATTTTTTATGCTATTCATTTATCTCATTCTTGAAATAAGTTAGAGCATGAAGAAGTTGCTAGATTCCCCTCTATATAACTTGTTATCTCTCTACTCATATTCACCTTCTTCAGCTGTTTTGAAATTTGGATCCAAATAAAAATCAAAAGAAATTTACTAATTTACTTTTCCAGAAAGAGGGAAAATGAATTGTTTCAGACTGATGGTCTATCTAGTCCAGGATTCTGAGATTTACACTAATACCAAGAAGCAACAAATTGAAGAGTATGGATTTTTTCTATGAAGTTAATTTCCAAAGCTCTTAACTTTAAATTTCCTATTAAAGTAGCACAATATGAATTTGTAGTTATTTTGTGTTCTGCTTATATTTGTGATACTATTGTATAAAATGCCTGTAAATAAATGACTTCTTAGTTTATGTGACTTCTATTCAAATGAGCACAGTTTAATACATCACTCTGTTAGTTAGGTCTTCAGCTTTGATGAATACAATATTAAATGAGATTCATTCTCTAACTCTTAGTTAAAATCTAGTGGAATTATGATGAGATATAGAAATACTCTGGAATGCAATGATTTATAAAATTAATGTGGACACTTGTAGATTTGGTAACAAGAATATCTATGGAAGATAATTAGGTCAATTCAGATAAGATATTAGGATTCATATTATGGTAGTAATAGCAGTGGATGTGTAAAAATGGTGTGATCGTTGTGTCTGACCTCTTCTAACTTCACAATGGGAAAGAAAGGTTAAGATCAACAGTCCAAGGTTGATTCCCATGAGGCAGAGATCAGATATGCCTCCACCTGCCAACCTTTCTAACAATTCTGACACTAACCATCCCACCTAGAATACTCTCTACTTTGTTGAGTTGGATAGTTCCTTGCAATGGCCACACAAAACTCACATACAATACTCATGATTATGGGTTTTTTTAGCGAAGTAGCAGGTTACAATTCAAGATCAGAAATGACTCTGGATACAGTTTTTTTATCAAGAGAGCCTCTTCTCAGCTGTGCCCCTCTCTAGCCTATGACTTCTCAGCTCCATGGCTTCTTGGTCTCTGCCCTGCTTGGACAACTGTTACAAGTTTTTATCTCTGCCAGTAAGTGTCTAGAAGCATCCTACTCTACCAGTAAGCCTTGACCCAAAGGTGCTCAGCTTTCTCCCTCCAAGGGTCCAGAAGCCCAATGCACTGTCTGCTGCTGGGTCTGTTTCTGGGTCTCTTGCCACTGTTTTTCTGATGCTGCTTCTCCTCATCTCTCATTGTCTAAGCAAAATGTTATAGCTCTCTCTCTCTCTGTCTCCTGCATTGAGGAGGTTCAGTGCAGGGATCTTGGGTCCAAGGATGCACTCAACTCCTCGCTCTTCTTTCTCGAAGGTAATGAGATCCCCCTGGTATGGTTCATTTTAAGCAAAACTCAAAAACCAAACTCACTGCAATGGAGTAGATTCCAACTCACAGTGACCCCCTTTGGGTTTCCAAGGTAGTAAATCTTTATAGAAGCATATTTCCCAGTCTTCCTTCTGCAGAGTGACTGGTGGGTTTGAATCATTAGCCTTCTGGTTAGCAGTCAAATGACTTAGGCACTATGCCACCAGACTTCCTAAAACAGAAATATCCAAAGTAAAATATGCCTACAAGACTGTAAACAGAACCAGAGATATCAATTGTTAAATGAAGACAACATGTTGTTATTAAATGCTGTCATTTCTCTGGATACTTGGAACCATATGCACCACAGAAGGAAACACTGCCTAGTCCTGTGCCAGCTCCAAGATCTCTGCTCTACCAGAGGCCATCGTTACAGCTCCTGTGTCAATCCATCTTGTTGAGCCTCTTTTGTTGAGCTTCCACTTTACCAAGCTTGATACCCTTCTCCAGGGAACAGCCCCTTCTTACATCATGACCATAGTAGGTGAGACAAAGTCTGGCCATTCCCGCTTCCAAGCAGCATTCTGGCTGTACTTGCTCCAGGACAGATTTGTTAGCTCATTTCATGGTCCATGGTACTTTCAGCATTCTTTGCCAGCACCACAACTCAAAAGCATCAACTCTTCTTCAGTCTTCCTTACTCATTATCAACCTCTCACATGCATATAAGGTGATTTAAAATACCATGGCTTGTATCAGGCACACCTTAGTCCTCAAGGAGACATCTTTGCTCTTCAGCACTTGAAAGAGGTCCTTTGCAACTAATTTGTCCAGGGCTATGTGTCGTCTGATATCCTGACCGCTTCCATTGGCATAGATTGTAGAACCAAGCTATGTGAGGTGTTGGACAACTTCAATCTTTTCTCCATTTATTGTGATGTGGCTTATAGGGCCAGTTGTGAGGACTTTTTTTTTTTTTTTTTTTTTTTAATTTTGAGATGCAATCCATACTGCAGGCTGTAGTCTTCAATCTTCATCAGTAAGTACTTCAAGCTATCCTCAATTTCAGCGAGCAAATTGTGTCGGTCATCAAAATATTGCAGGTTGTTAATGATTCTTCCTCCAATCCTGATGCCACATTCTTCTTCCTGTAGCCCAGCTTCTCTGATTATTTGCTCAGCCTACAGTTTGAATAAGTATGGTGAAAAGATACAACCCTGATGCATTTCCCTCCTGATTTTAAACCATGTAGTATTCCCTTGTTCTGTTTGAATGACAGCCTCCTGATCTATGTACAAGTTCCTCAAGAGTACAAATAACTGTTCTGGAATTCCCAATCTTCTTAATGTTATCCATAATTTGTTATGATCCACACAATTGAATTCCTTTGCAAATTCAATAAAACATAAGTCAACATCTTTCTGTTATTTTTTGCTTTGAGCCCAGATGCATCTGATCCATCATCAGCAATAATATCTCTCATTCCCCATCCTCTTCTGAATTCAGCTTGCACTTCCGGAAGCTCTCTGTCAATATAGTTCTTCAAATGTTTTTGAATTATCTTCAGTAAAATTTGACTTGCTTGAGATGTAAATGATATTTTTTCATAATTTCCACATTCTGTAGGTTGGCCTTTCTTTGGAATGGGTACAAATATGAATCTCTTCCAGTCGGTTGGCCAGGTAGCTGTCTTCCAAATCTCTTGGCATAGCTTAGTGAGTGCCTCCAAGGGGGCATCCATTTGTTGAAATATCTCAATGGGTATTCTGTCAATTCCTTGAGCCTCATCCTTCACCAATTCTTTCAGTGCAGCCTCAACTTCTACCTTCAATGTCATTGATTCTTGATGATATGCCACCTCCTGAAATGGATGCATATCGACTAATTGATTTTGGTACAGTGATTCTGTGTATTCCTTCCATCTTCTTTTGATGTTTCCTGCATTATTCAATATTTTGCCCATAGATTCTGTCAATATTACAACTCAAGGCTTAAATTTTTTCCTCATTTCTTTCTCAGCTTGAGAAATGCTGAGCTTATTCTTCCCTTTTGATTTTCTAACTCCAAGACTTTGCACATTTCATTAGCATAATCTATTTTATCTTCTCAAGCTGCTCTTTGAAATCTTCTGTTCAGTTCTTTTATTTCGTCATTTCTTCCATTTGCTTTAGCTACTCGTTGCTCAAGGGCAAGTTTCAGAGTCTCTTCTGACATTCATTTTGGTCTTTTCTTCCTTTTTTGTCTTTTTAATGACCTCTTGCTTTCTTCATGGATGATGTTCTCAATGTCATCCCCCAGTTCCTCTGGTTTTAGTCATTGGTGTTCAATGTATCAAATATATTCTTTAGATGGTCTCTAAATTCAGGAGGGCTATCATCAAGGTCATATTTTGGCTCTCATGGACTTGTTTTAATTGTCCTCAACTTCAACTTGAACGTGCATATGAGCAGTTGATGGTCTGTTCCACAATCAGCTCCTGGCCTTGTTTTGGGAGAAGATATTGAGTTTTTCCATCACCTCTTGCCACAGATGTAGTCAATATGATTCCTGTGTATTCCATCTGGCGAAATCTACATGTATAGCAGATGCTTATGTTGTGCAAAAAAGGTTTTTGCAATGATTAAGTCATTGGTCTTACAAAATTCCATCAAGTGATCTTCAGAGTTATTTCTATCACCAAGGCCATTTTCCAAGTATCAGTGACCCTTTTTTGTTTCCAACTTTTGAATTCCAGTCATTCATGATAATCAACACATCTTCATTGCATGTTCAGTCAATTTTCAGACTGCAGAAGTTGGTAAAAATTTGCAATTTCCTCATCTTTGGCTTTGGTTCTTAGTGTATACATTTGAATAATAGTAGTATTAACTCTTCTTCCTTGTAGGCATATGGATATTATCTTATCATGAATAGCATTTTACTTTAGCACATGTGATAGTTGGAGCTGTGTGTCAACTTGGCTGGATCACAATTCTGTGTGGTTTAAGCAATATTGTGATGTGGGTGTTCCCATGCTGGGATCAGATGTATATGTTTTGAGCAGCCAATCTATTGAAAGGAAGTTTCCCTAGGGGTGTGGCCTCCTTCCAGTATATTTATGGACATCCTGGGAAAAGAGACACTCTTCTATGGATCGGGATTCTGTTGTGCTGCCTACAACTTTCCTTGGGCAAACAATCCACCATTCAGCCTGGAGATCTTGGAATCATCATTCGTTGGAGTCAACAGCCAGTATACTGCCTGCCAACCTTGAGCTCCTCAGCCCCTGCAGCTGTGTAAGTTGGGAAAAGCCTCTAGCTTGACGTTTGACCCAAGAACTTTGGACTTTCCAGCTTCTGTAAGTGTGTGAGCCATTTTCCTAAAATAAATTTCTCTTTCTCTATATATACAAGCTTTACTGGTTTTGTTTCTCTAGAGAACCCAGTCTAACACATTTGGTACCGAGAGTGGTTCTAGGGAGACAAAATCATAAGGATGGGCTTCCTAAATTGATTCTCCAATTTGATTAATCACAAAGACACTAGTGTCCCTGTCTCTGTTAGTAAAGAGGGCCCCACTAATCCATGGTGTAAGGTCGCAACATCAATATGCAAAATAGCACCACCAATAGATCAAGTACTTTTGAGAAGTGAGGCTCTGGGTGATTACATATTTGATACTTTTCTGCAATTTTGTTAGCATGAGAAGTATAAGGAAGCTGGTTGGTTGGTCCTACTTACACTAGATCAAGTAGCGAAAGAGCAAGATAAACTCAGGTCTGTGAGTCACAGCTTAAACTCTGCATAAAAGACCTCAATGTTTCTGGTTGTGCTCTGAAAGAAAGCTTTATTTCTTCTAGTAACAGAGCTAATATTACCAAAAACCAAACCCAGAGTCTTATTGTGAGGGTGGATGAATTACAATGCCAATTAAATTGCCAACCCAAAATGGTGTGTGAAGTTAAAGTGAGGGCATTGATTGGGAAAAAATGGGATCCTGACACCTGGAACAGGGACATATGGGCATTTAGCCAGGAAGATGAAGATACAGAGCCTGTAAATTCTGTTGAATCCCTCCCATCTGAAGGGATTACTGTAAAACCATCATCACTCCATCTCAGTTTGATGGGATTAACCCAACTGGTCCTGCTGGGTCATTGCCTGAGGCAGAGGCCATGGAAAACATTCCTGAATGTTCTCAGGAACTGCCCCAACCACCCATTGCTGCTGCTAAACCTATAACTAAAATTAAGTCCAAGTGAGCCCCAAAAGGTGAAACACAAAGTGTGACTGAGGAGGTGGTATGCTATACTCGAAAAGACCTACTTTATTTTGTTAACATGTACAGACAGAAACCTGGAGAGTATGTATAGGAATGGCTACTCAGGGTGTGGGATAATGGTGCAAGGAATGTAACATTGGATCAATCTGAGTTTATTGATTAAGGCCCACTAAGTACGGATTCTTCATTCAGTGTTTCAGCTCAAGAGGTTAGGAAAAGATCTAATAGTTTATTTGGTTGGCTTATTGAAGCATGGATTATATGGTGGCCTACCTTAAGTCAAGTTTAAATACCAGACCTGCCTTGGTATAATGTAGAAAGAGGTATCCAGAGTCTTAGGAAATTGGCCTGTTAGAATGGATTTATCAGATTTGACTGCTAGAGCCAGAAATGGAGAGTCCAGAAGACTTTCACCAGTATGGTGAGGAATAAATTTGTGAAGGGAGCACCAGCATCCTTGAAGTCTACTGGGATTGCTATTTTATGTAAGCCAGATTTGACAGTGGGAACTGCCCTAACTGAACTAAGACACTTAACTATGATGGGGCTGATTGGACCCCGTGGTAGTAGGGGCCAAGTGGTGTTAGTTAATCAACAAAAGCAAAGTGGGTGTGGTTACCATAATGGATAGCAGAGTCAGAAATGTAATCAGAGTACTCTGACTCATGTGGAATTATGGCATTGGCTACTTGCACATGGTGTTCCTGGTAGTGAAATACATGGCAAACCTACTAAGTATTTACTTGATCTGTATAGACAGAAGAATTGTAGGTCACATGAACAGCAGCCTAGATTGAATCACCAGAATACAGAGCCATGGTCTCTCAATCAATTCCCAGATTTGAGTCAGTTTACAGACCCACAACCCCTTGAATGAAGGGAGGGAGATTACCTTTTAAGAAGGACTCCACTTCATAGCCCAAAATTTATAATGTCAATCTTTCTCCCAGCCTTCCCCAAAGGGATCTGAGGCCTTTTACGAGAGTGACTGTTAATTGGGGAAGAGGAAATAATCAGACTTTTTGGGGATTGCTGGACACTGGCTCTGAGCTGACACTAATTACAGGAGACTCAAAGCATCATTGTGGCCCACCAGTCAGAGGGGACATATGGAGGTCAAGTTATTGATGGAATCTTAGCTAAAGTGTGTTTCACAGTGGGTCCAGTGGGCCCCCGAACCCATCCTGTAGTGATGTCCCCAGTTCCAGAATGCATAATTGGAATAGATATACTCAGCAATTGGCAGAATTCCCACATTGGGTCCCTGACTTGTGGAGTAAGGGCTATTATGGTAGGAAAAGCCCAGTGGAAGTCATTAGAAATGCCTCTACTTACAAAAATTGTAAACCAAAAGCAATACTGCATCCCTGGAGGGATTGCAGAAATTACTGCCACCATCAAGAACTTGAAGAATGCAGGGAAGGTAATTCCCACCACATCCCCATTTAACTAACCTATTTGGAGTGTGCAAAAAACAGATGGATCTTGGAGAATGGCAGTAGATTATTGTAAACTTAATCAGATGGTGACTCCAATTGCAGCTGTTGTTCCTGATGTGGGTTCATTGCTTGAGCAAATTAGTACATCTCCTGGTACTTGGTATGCAGCTATTGATCTGGCCAATGCCTTTTTCTTGATACCAATTTCAAAGGACCATCAGAAGCAGTTTGGCTTCAGCTGGCAAGGCCAACAGAATACTTTCATAGTGCTTCCTCAGAGGTATGTACACTCCTCAGCACTATGTCATAATCTAGTCCATAGGGATCTTAATCACCTTTCCCTTCCATAAGACATCAAACTGGTCCATTATATTGATGACATTTCTGATTGGACCTAATAAGGAAGAAATATTGATGACTTTAGACTTTTTGGTGAGACATATGCATGCTAGAGGTTGGGAAATTAACCCAACAAAAATTCAGGCACCTTCCACCTGAGTGAAATTTCTAGGGGTCCAAATGGTGTGGGGCATGTTGAGATTTTCTTACTAAAGTGAAGGAAAAGTTATTGTATTTGGCTTCCCCCACAACTAAAAAGGAGGACAACGTCTGGTGGGCCTCTTTGGATTTTGGAGGCAACATATCCCTCATTTGGGTGTGTTGCTGCAGCCTATTTATCAAGTGACTAGGAAAGCTACTACTTTTGAGTGGGGCCCAGAACAACAGAAGGCTCTGCAACAGGTCCAGGCTGACATGCAAGCTGATCTGCCACTTGGGCCATATGATCCGACTGATCCAATGATGCTTGAAGTGTCTGTAGTAGATAGAGATGCTATTTGGAGTCTTTGGCAGGTCTCTATTGATGAATCACAACACGGACTCTTGGGATTTTGGAGCAAAGCCCTGTCATCCTCTGCAGATAACTACTCTCTTTTTGAGAAACAGCTTTCAGTTTGTTACTGTGCTTTAGTAGAAACTTAATGCCTAACCATGGGCATAGTCACCATGAGGCCTGAGCTGCCCATCATGAACTGGGTGTTGTCTGACCCACAGAGTCATAAAATTGGATGTGCACAGTAGCACTTCATCATTAAATGGAAGTATCAGAGATTGGGCTCGAGCAGGACCTGAAGGCACAAGTAAGTTGCGTGAGGAAGTGGCCCAAATGCCTGTGGTTTGCACTCCAATCACATTACCTTCCCTCTCCCAGTCTGCACCTATGGCCTCATAGGGAGTTCCTTATGATCAGTTGACTGAGGAAGAGAAAACTTGTGCCTGGTTTACAGATGGTTCTGCACGATATGCAGACACCACTCAAAAGTGGACAGCAGTGGCACTGCAGCCCATTTCTGGGACTCCTTGAAGGACAGTGGTGAAGGAAAATCCTCCCAGTGGGCAGAACTTAGAGCTATGCATATGGCTGTTCACTTTGCATGGAATAAGAAATGACCAGATGTGCAATTATATATGGATTCATGGGCTGTGGCTAATGGCTTGTCTTGATGGTCTTAGACTCGGAAGGAGCATGATTGGAAAACTGGTGACAAGGTAGTATGGGGAAGAGGTATGTGGATAGATCTCTGTGACTGGGCCGGCCAAAGGAGTAAAGATATTTGTGTCTCATGTGAATGCCCACCAAAAGGTGACCTCAGCAGAGGAGGACTTTAACAATCAGGTGGATAGAATGACACATTCAGTGGAAACCAGCCATCCTTTTTCCCTAGCTACTCCTGTCATTGCTCAATGGGCCCATGGACAAAGTAGCCATGGTGGCAGGGACAGAGGTTATGCATGGTCTCAGAAACATGGACTCCCACTTACTAAGGCTGATTTAGCTACCACCACTGCTGAGTGCCCAATCTGCCAGCAGCAGAGACAACACTGAGTCTATGATATGGAACCATTCCTCAGGGTGATCAGCCAGCAACCTGGTGGCAGGCTGATTACACTGGCCCACTTCCATCATGGAAAGGACAGCATTTTGCTCTTACTGGAATAGATGCTTATTCTGTATATGGATTTGCCTTCCCTGCATGCAATGCTTCTGCCAAAACTACCATTTGTGGACTTACAGAATGCTTTATCCACTGTCATGGTATCCCACACAGCATTGCTTCAGATCAAGGGATTCATTTCACAGCAAGTGAAGTGTAACAATGGGCCCATGCTCATGGAATTCACTGGTCTTATCATGTTCCCCATCATCCTGAAGCTGTTGGTTTCATAGCACGATGGAATGGACTACTGAAAACACAATTACAGCACCAGCTAGGTGGCAATACTTTGAAAGGTTAGGGCAATGTTCTCCAGGAGGCTGTATATGCTCTAAACTACTGTCCAATATACAATGCTGTTTTCTCCAATAGCCAGGATTCATGGGTCCAGGAACCAAGGGGTGGAAATGGGAGTGGTACCACTCACTATTACCCCTAGTGACTCATTCAAAAAATTTTTGCTTCCTGTCCCTGCTAACCTATGCTCTCCAAGTCTGAAGATGTTAGTCCCAAAGGGAGCAACACTCCCACCTGGAGACACAATACTGATTGCATTGAACTGGAAATTAAGAATGTTACCTGGCCATTTTGGCTTCCTCATGCCTCTGGATCAAAAGAGAAAGAAGGGTATTACTGTAGTATCTGGTACGATAGATCCTGATTATCATGGGGAAATTGGATTGACGTTACATAATGGAGATAAAGAAGAATATGTCTGGCCTACAGGAGATTCTTTAGGACGCCTCTTAGTTCTACAATGTCCTGTGATTAAAGTCAATGGAAAATTACAGCAACCCAATTCTGATATGACTACTAATGGCCGCCCAGACCCTTGAGGAATGAAGGTTTGGGTCACCCCACCAGGCAAAGAACCATGACCAGCTGAGGTGCTTGCTGAGGTCAAGGGAAATACAGAGTGGGTGGTGGAAGAAGGTACTTCTGAATATCAGCTATGACCATGTAACCAGTTGTAGACACAAGGACTGTGATTGTTATATTTCTTCATTGTATATGTGCATCACATATTTTTGTTTTCTTCTGTTATGAACTGTGAAATGTAAATAAGGTTAATGCTTTTTGGTTGTACATGTTTAGTATATCATGTTAGGCACAAATATGACTTTATAATTGTCCTTATTTAGAGATCATATATGGTTAAGAAGATGTGTAAAACTGCCAGGTTGACAAGGGGTGGACTGTGATAGTTGGAGCTGTGTATCAACTTGGCTGGATGACAACTCTGTGTGGCTGAAGCAATTGTGATCTGGGTTGTTCCCATGATGGATCAGATGTATGTTTTGAGCAGCCAATCCATTGAAAGGGAGTTTCCTTAGGGATGTGGCCTGCTTCCAGTATATTTATGGACATTCTGGGAAAATAGGCACACTTCTGTGGATCAGGATTCTGTTGTGCTGCCTTCAACTGTCTGTGAATGAAAAATCCATCATTTGGCCTAGAGATCTTGGAATCATCATTTGTTGGAGTCAACAGCCAGTATACTGCCTGCCAACATTAATCTCCTCAGCCCCTGTAGCTGTGTGCCTCCAGCTTGATGTTTGACCCAAGAACTTTGGACTTACCAGCTTCTACAAGTGTGTGAGCCGTTTTCCTAAGATAAATTTCTCTATATAAACGTTACTAGTTTTGTTTATCTAGAGAATCCAATCTAACAAGTACAGATCTTGAAACAGTTTTTGTTATGCTGAATACAACACCATTCCTCTTCAATTTGTCATTCTGGCATAGTAGGTCATATGGTTGTCTGATTCAAAATGGCTAAAACCAGTCAATTTCAGCTCACTAATGCCTAGGAGTTTGATCTGATTACATCTCATTTCCTTTTTGACAACTTCCAGTTTTCCTAGATTCATACTTTATACACATTTCATTTTCTGATTTTAAGGGATGTTTGCAGATGTTTCTATTCATTTTGAGTCATGCCACATCAGCCAATGGAGGTCCCAAAAGCTTTGCTCCATCCACATCATTAAGGAGGTCTCTATTCTGAGGAACCAGATCTTCTCCAGTCATATTTTAAGTGCCTTCAGACCTGATGGGCTCATGTTCCAGCACTATATCTGACAATGTTTGAGGGCTATTTATAAAGTTTTCAGTAATATATAAGACAGTGTTTTACTGATATATAAGGTTTTCACGGGCCAGTTCTTTGAGAAGTGGATAGCCACTTCCTTGTTCTGAGTCTGTCTTAGTCTGGAAGCTCTGCTGAAACCTGTCCACCATGGGTTACTCTGCTGGTATTTGGCAACACTGGAGGCATATCTTCCTGCCTCATAGCAATATTTAATCCACCATAGGATGCCAAACTCACAGACAAGTTTGTCTCCTTTAGTTGTTCCTAAGAGCTCTGCTCAGTACCCTGCCTATCAGGAGCCCAGCCTTAAATAAAGAAGCCCTGAGCTGTGAGCCCACCTACATGTCCAGAGACTGGTCTTAAAAACTTCTCCAACAATTAGAAAAAGAGCAACAGCAACAACAAAAGCCTACATCACCAGAAGAATATATATAAAAAGGATTCAAGCAGAAATAAGTGAAACAGAAAATAGAAAGGTAATAGGGAAAATCAACAAGGCTAGAAGTTGATTCTTTAAAAGATTATAACATTTACAAACTACTGGCAAACTTAACAAAGGAAAAGAAGGATAAACTGCAAATAAAATGAATAAGAAATGAAAGGGTGACATCACAACAGAACCAATAGAAATAAAAATAATATTATCAGGATATTGTGAAGAACTGTATTGCAAGAAATTTGAAAATCTAAAAGAAATAGAGAGATTTCTAGAAACACAGTGCTTATCTAAACTAACACAGAGTGAGGTAGAAAATTTAAACAGACACTTAATGAAAGAAGAAATTGAAAAAGTCTTTAAAAAATTACCAACAACAAAAAAAGCCCTGGCCCAGATGGTTTCACTCTAGAAATCTACGAACAGTCAGAGAAGGGCTCACATCAGTAATACTCAAACTATTCTAGAACATAGAAAAGAATGGAATTCACCTAAATTCATTTTATGCAGCAAGTATAACCCTGATACCAAACCCCAAACTCCAAACTCATAGCCATCAAGTTGGATGTGACTCATAGTGACCCTTCCTTGGGTTTCTGAGGTGATAACACTACAGAAGTAGATTGTTCAACCTTCCTTCTGATGAGTGGCTGGTGGGTTTGAACTTCTTAAGAATCAAATGCCTTAGGCACTACACCACCAGAGCTTCTATCCTGATACCAAAACCACCCCAAAAAAACAAACCAAACTCACTGCCATCTAAGTGATTCAACTTATAGTGACCCCTCTTTGAGTTTCTGGGGTGATGTCACTATGGAAGTAGATTATCCAATCTTCCTTTTGAGGGTGGCTGGTGGGTTTGAACCTCCAGGTTTCTGGTTAGCAGTCATATGCCACAGGTACTATGTCACAGAGCTCCCCAAACCAGGTAAAGACATCACTGAAAAGGAAAGCTACTAAATAAGAAAAAAAAAAAAAGGAAAACTATAGACCAATATCCCTCAATAATATAGATGCAAAAATCTTCAACAAAATCGTACACAATAGACTCCAACAACGTATCAAAAAATAATACATCATGACTAAGTGGGATTTATACCAGGCATGCAAAGAGGGTTAGAAAAACAATCATCATAATCCATTACATAAGTAAAATAAAGGAAAGAATCACATGATCATATCAATTGATGCAGAAAAGCATTTAATAAAATCCAGCACCCATTCCTTTTAAAAAAAAATTCAGAAAAATAGGAATAGATGGGAAATTCCTCAACATAATAAAGGGCATACATGTAAAAACAAATGTTGTTGTTATGTGCTGTCCATTCGGACCTGACTCATAGCGATCCCTTCTTGGGTTTCCGAGGCAGTGTCACTACGGAAGGAGATTGCCCCATCTTCCATCTACTTCCGTAGTGATCCTGCCTCAGAAACCCAAGGAGGGGTCACTATGAGTCGGGTCCGAATGGACAACACATAACAACAGCAACACTGGTTTTTACATATATGCCCTTTATTATGTTGAGTTATTTCCCATTTATTTCTATCTTTCTGATTTTTTTTTTTATAGTCAACATTATTCTGAATGGACAGAGACTGAAACCATTCCCGCTAAGAACAGCAAACAGACAAGGATGCCCTTTTTCTCCACTTTCATTCAGCATTGTATTGGAGTACTAGCCAGGGGATTATGGCAAGAAAGGAAATCAAAGGAATCCAAATTGGTAAGGAAGAAGTAAAATTATCCTTATTTACAGTTGATATGATCCTATACATAGAAAACCCAAGACACTCAGTAAGAAAACTACTGAAACTCATATGAATATACATATACATTTATACACATTGAAATATGTAGTATAATAGCAGGATACAAGATCAACTTATAAAAATCAGTTGGATTCCTCTATACCTGCAAAGAGATTTCTGAAAAGGAAATAAGGAAATCAATACCATTCACAATAGCTACCAAAAAATATAAGATACTTGATAATAAATCTTAACCAGGAACACAAAATACCTGTACAAAGAAAATGATAAGACACTACTTCAAGAAACTATAGGAGATGTACATAAATGGAAGAACATAGCATGCTCATGGGTAGGAAGACTGAGCTTTGTGAAAATGTCAGTACTACCCAAAGCAAACTACTCATTCAATGCAATCTCAATACAGATCCCATCAACATTCTTTAAAAACATGGAAAAAACAATCACAAATTTTGCATGGGAAGGAAAGAAACCTCAGAGGGATAAAGCACTACTGAAAGAGAACAACAAAATAGGAATTCTCATACTTCCAGATCTCCAAATCTATTATACAGGCACAGTAATCAAAACAGTCTGGTACTGGGACAATAACAGATACATAGACTAGTGGAACAGAATTGAAAATCCAGTTATAGATCCATCCAACTATGGTCAGCTGAGTTTTAGCAAAGGGCCAAACTCCATTAAAAGGGGAAGAGTTAGTTACCCCCCCCCCCAAATGATGCTGGTGACACTGAATATCTATTTGCAGAAAAATGAAACTAGCATTTCATCACATCACACCTTACCTCACATCATACATAAAAACTCACTCCCGATGGATCAAAGACTTAAATGTGAAACCTGAAACTATAAAGTTCATCAGACAAAAAATAGGGGCAAATTTAGAGGCCCTACTTTATGCCATAGATAAACTATCAAGCATACCCCAAGATGCACAAACAACAGAAGACAAACTAGATGATTAGGACCTTTCAAAAGTTAAATTCTTAGATGCATGAAAAGACTTCTCCAAAAGAGTAAAAAGAGAACCTACAGAATGGGAAAAATATTCAGCAATGACATATCAGACAAATGATTTATCTCTAAAATTTATAGAAAAAAAACTCCAACACCTCAATATCAAAAAGACAAACAATCCAATTTAAAAATGGACAGAAGACATGAACAGACACTTCACCAAAAAGATATTCAAGCAACCACCAAACATGTGAAGAAATGTTTGTTATCATTACCCGTTAGAGAGATGTAAATTTAAACAATCATGAGATACTATCTCACTCCAGCATTAATAACAAAGATCAACAAGACAGAAAATAACAAGTGCTTGTGTGGATGTGGAGAGATTAGTACTCTCATACACTGCTGGTGAGACTGTAAAATTAATACAAGCACTGTAGAAAGCAGTATAGTGATTCCTTAAAAAGTTGGAAATAGATATACCATTTGATGCAACAATCCCATTACTAGGTATATATCTGTTCTGGGTACCTAGTCCGCTCTGACAAGAATATACCAAAAATGGGATGGCCTTAACAAACAGGAGTTGATCCTCTTACAGATTGGAGGCTTTAAGTCCAAGTTCAAAGTGCCAAGCTCTAGGGGCTAAGTGAAAGCCCCTCAACCTTGGGGTCTAGCTCTGCCTCCTGCTCCCGGCCCACTGGAGCTAGAGGTATTTTTTCACTCAGACAGCTGCTGGCTGCTGAGGCTGAGAAGCCCCAAGATTGACAAGTGAAAAGGCACAGTCCTGATGTTACCAAACCACACAGCAGACCATTAACTTAAGTCCATTGTAAGTCCTGAGGTCAGCAGAGCATAGCAGCCTGCTGAGCAACAATATGGCTACATGCAGGGTCCAAGTGTGCCATAGGCTAGAGACCATTCCCAAGGCTTCTCTTTATATACAGGAAGCAGACCACATCCCAAAGTCAGCTACCCAGCTGCTTGTTATAGATTCCACCATGGAGTTGATTGCCAGTCTCATCATGCGGAATAACTACCACCAGCTGCCCAGCCACTCAACCAGGCCCAGCCAAGTTGACACACAAACAACTACCACAATATCCTAAGGAAGTGAAAGGCAGGACGTGAAAAGATACATGCACACCTGTGTTCACTACAGCACTATTCACAATAGCAAAGAGAGAGAAACAACCTATGTGCCCATCTGTTGAGGAATGGATAAACAGACTGTGATACATACACAAAATGGAATTCTAAGCAATCCTAAAGAATAATGTAGAATCTGTAAAATGGTGCATAACATGGATGAACTTTGAGGAAATCGTTTTTGTTGTTATTTGCCGTCGAGTGGTCCCCAACTCACACAACCCCTCCTTGGGTTTCTGAGGCAGTATCACTACAGGAGTAGGATTGTCCAACCTTGAGGACATTAAGCTGAATGAAATAAGTTAATTACAGAAGGACAGATATTTTATTTGTCCACTGTTGTAAAAGCAGAGGAAGTACCAGAACAGAGCGTGGAAGCAGAGGCAGGGATCCAGGTAAGGCCGGAGACAAAGGTCACACCCCCAAGTGGCAGGAAAGAGACAGGGATCTATGTAAGGGGAAGGTGGGGAGGCTGGAGAGGTTTTGAACAGCTAAGGGAAACAAACTTGTCTGTCAGTTTATCCTAATCTAGTGGCATGTAGCTGTGAGGCTTGAGGCTGTGCCACTGATGTCTCAAACCGGTGGGTTGAGACAGTGGGTTGAGACATGGTACACAGTTTACAACAGCTTAAAGACTGAGAGAGACTAGGAAGAAGGAAGAAGCCATCCACTTCAAAATAATTGACCAGCGATAAACCTTATGAATAGCAGAGAAACACTGCCTGATACATTACTGTGGAACTTTATGAATAGTCCAGAAATGTCCGATATAGTGAAGGAGGATAAGCCACTCAGGTTATAAGACTCTCAAAATAGGACTTGGAAAGAGCTGCATCCTCACAGTGGAACCAGCCTTACCGATATGGATAAGGTAAAGCTTTCGAGACCTCCATTTGCTGATATGGCACAACTCAAGTTGAGGAGAAACAGCTGCAAACATCCATTACTAATAGGAACATGGAATGTATGAATTATGAATCTAGGAAAATTTTAAGTTGTCAAAAATGAAATGGAACACATAAAGATTGATATCCTAGGCATTAGTGAGCTGAAATGGACTGTTTTGGCCATTTTGAATCACACAACCTTATGATCTACTATGCTGGGAATGACAATTTGAAGAGGAATGGTGTGACATTCATCATCACGAAAGGATGTTTCAAGATCTATCCTGAAGTATAATGCTGTCAGTGATAGGATAATATCCACACGCCTACAAGGAAGATCCATTAATACAACTATTATTCAAATTTATGCACCAACTACCAAAGCCAAAGATGAGGAAATTGAAGATTTTTATCAGCTTCTGCAGCCTGAAATTGACCAAATATACAATCAGGATGTGTTAATTATCACTGGTAACTGGAATGCAAAAGTTGGAAGCAAAGAAGAATCACCGGTAGTTGTAAAATTTGGCCTTGGTGATAAAAACGATGCTGGAAATCGCATGATAGAATTATTAAAGACTAATGATTTACTCATTGCAAATACCTTTTTTCAACAACACAAATGGTAGCTATACATGTGGTCTTTGCCAGATGGAATACAGAGGAATCAGATTGACTACATCTGTGGCAAGCAGCAATGTAAAAGCTCAGTATCTTCAGCCAAAACCAGGGCAAGAGTTGATTGTGGAACAGACCATCAACTGCTCATAGCAAGTTTAATTTGAAATTAAAGAGAGTTAAAACAAGCCCATGAGACCCAAAACATGATCTAGAATATATCCCTCCTGAATTTAGAGACCATCTAAAGAATAGATTTGATGAATTGAACACCAATGACCGAAAACCAGAAGATTTGTGGGATGACATCAAGACATCATCCATGAAGAAAGCAAGAGGTCGCTAAAAAGACAAGAAAAAAAGAAAAGACCAAAATGGATGACAGAAGAGACTCTAAACTTGCCCATAAGTGCAGAGTAGCTAAAGCAAATGGAAGAAATGACAAGATAAAAGAGCTGAACCAAAGATTTCAAAGAGTAGATTGAGCAAAGCCAATTACTAAAATGAAATGTGCAAAGACTTGGAGTTAGAAAACCAAAAGGGAAGAACAGGCTTGACATTTCTCAAGGAGAAAGAACTGAAGAAAAAATTTAAGCCTCGAGTTGCAATATTGAAAGATTCTATGGGAAAAATATTGGATAATGCAGGAAACATCAAAAGATGATGGAGGGAATACAGAGTCACTGTACCAAAAAGAACTGATAGATCTTTATCCATTTCAGGAGATGCCATATGATCAATCACCAGTGGTACTGAAGGAAGAAGTTGAAGCTGCACTGAAGGAATTGCAGAAGAACAAGGCTCCAGGAATTGACAGAATACCCACTGAGATCTTTCAACAAATGGATGATCCACTGGAGGCACTCACTCCGTTGTGACAAGAGATTTGCAAGACAGCTACCTGGCCAACTGACTGGAAGAGATCCATATTTGTAGCCTTTCCAAAGAAAGGTGATCCCACAGAATGTGGAAATTATTGAATATCATTAATATTACATGCAAGTAAGATCTTACTGAAGATAATTCAAAATGATCACAGCAGTATATTGACAGAGAACTTTCAGAGGTGCATCTTGGATTCAGAAGAGGATGTAGAACAAAGGACATCATAGCTGCCGTCAGATGGACCTTGGCTCAAAGCAAAGAATACCAGGAAGATGTTTACTTGAGTTTTATTGACTATGCAAAGGTATTTCATTGTGTAGATCATAACAAATTGTAGACATTGAGAAAAATGCAAATTCCAGAACATTTGATTGTGCTCATGTACACAGACCAAGAGGATATCCTTCAAACAGAACAAGGGGACACTGCATGGTTTAAAATCAAGAAAGTTGTGTATCAGGATTGTATGCTTTCCCCATACTTATTCAATCTGTATGCTGAGCAAATAATCAGAGAAGCTGGACTATATGAAGAAGAATGTTGCATCCAGATTGGAGGAAGAATCATTAGCAACCTGTGATATGCTGACAATACATCTTTGCTTGCTGAAAGTGAGGATTAGTTGAAGCACTTATTGATGAAGGTTGAAAAATACAGTCTGTAGTATGTATTACATTTCAATATAAATAAAACAAAAATCCTCATAACTGGACCTATAAGAAGCATCACAATAAATGGAGAAAAGATTGAAGTTGTCAAAGACATCACATTGCTAGGTTCTACAATCAATGCCAATGGAAGCAGCAGTCAGGACAAAAGATGATGTACAGCACTTGGCAAGTTGGTTGCAAGGGACCAATTTCAAGTGTTGAGGAGCAAGGATATCTTCTTGAGGGCTAAGTTACACCTGACACAAGCCATGATATTTTCAATTGCCTCATATGCATGTGAGAGCTGGACAATGAATAAGGAAGACTCAAGAATTGATGATTTTGCATTGTGTTGCTGGTAAATAATGCTGAAAAGTACCATGGACTGCTAAAAGAGCTAACAGATCTGTCCTGGAGGAAGTGCAGCCAAAATGCTCCTTGGAAGTAAGAGTGGCCAAACTTCATCTCACCTACTTTGGTCATGTTGTCAGAAGAGACCATTCCCAGGAAAGAGATGTCATGCTTGGTAAGGTGGACAGTTGAGAAAAGAGGGGAAGGCCCTCAACGAGATGGATTGACACAGTGGTTGGGACCATGGGCTCAAGTATAGCAAGGATCATGGAGTTGATGTAGGACAAGGCAGTGTTTCGTTCTGCCAAGCAAAGGGTCGCTATGAGTTGGACCCGACTGGATGGCAGCTAACAACAACAACACTATTATAAACAGTCAAAGAAAGGTATATACACAAAAGAAACTTTCTTTGTTGGTTACCAGGTATGGAAGGGGAGGGGAGGGAATATTCTTAGACAGGTTGCGGGGAAAAATATATATACATACATTTATATATAAGTTGTTGTTATGTGCTGTTGAGTTGGCCCTGACTCATAGTGACCCCTCCTTGGGTTTACAAGGCAGTATCACTATGGAAGTAGATTGCCCAATCTTCCTTCCGAGGGGTGGCTGGTGGGTTTTAATTTAACTGCCAGCCTTCTAATTAGCAGTCAAGTGCCTTAGGCACTATGCTACCAGAGCTTATATATATATGTATATATGTATATATTGTTGTTGTGTGCGGTCAAGTCAGGCCTGACTCATAGTGACCCCTACTTGGGTTTCTGAGGTGGTATCTCTATGGGAATGGATTGCCCAACTTTCCTTCTGGGGAGTGGCTGCTGTAGTATATGTAGTATATGTGGTATATGTAGTATAAACCACAGATTAATAGTGGTTACCAGTGGTAGGAGGAAGAGAGAATGGGAAACTTTTGTTTGTGGAGCATTCACTTTATTGTAATGGTGGTGGAATATTTTGAAAAAGGGTAGCAATAATGGTGGCACAACATGAAAAATATCATCAATGTCCCTGAGGTGTAATTGGGGAAGTTGTTATGTTGGCAAATGTCTTATTGTGTATGTTTTCACCACAATAAAAAAAAAATGTATAAAATATAACTACTTGCATATTTGTTCAGCATATATTCTAAATAATCTATTACATGAATAATTATACTTTAAATATGCATTTTATATAAATATATTCTTCAATTACAAAGTATATCTTGCTGTATCTAAATGTTATATAGCTCTTCACATATTTATACTTCTGTGTTCTTGAATATTCTACTACTATGAAACTTAAGTATTTGTATGTAAGCATATACTTTGCATAAATTTTTCTACTAGTAAAATGTATCATTATTATAAAAAGTAAGTGTAATGCTCTTTTTCATGAAATCTTACATGATATATTTTTAATTGTTGTTGTTTTCATTTTATAAAGAGAGAGAAAGTTTATCTTGCACTGGGGGCGATACCAATGTGTAGACATTATTTTAAACAGAAATCAGCTCATGTGCAATGTCTATTGTGCTAAATGTCACAGCCAATTAATTTGATTCTAGTATCTGACCAATTAAATTATCTTACAAACTGATTTTCTCACTCGTGATTTGCACTCCATTATTGGAAAGTAACATTTCAGGAAATAAAAAAGATATCAAGCATGTTACCATGTCAGATGTTCCTGATGCTTAAGTTCACCAATTTAAGACTTGATTGTTTAACAAAACTCAAAATGAAAAAAAAATATATTTTTTTTCTTAAACTGATAAGAACTATTATGTATCATTTTACTTTACTTTATGTAGAGAACTTGGGTGGAGTACTGCTTAAAGCATCCAGATGCGAACCAAAAGTTGGTGGTTCGAACTCACCAGCCGTTCCACTGTCAATAGATCAGGAAGTTTTCTTCCTAAAGATTTACAGCCTTGGAAAACTATGGAGCAGTTCTACTCTGCCATATAGGGTTGCTATAGAGTCAGCATCAAATTGATAGGTTTGGTTTTGCTTTTATGTATGTAGTGTTCAAATTATTCAATATCTTGACTGTAGTAATGACAACATGACCCTACATGGTTGATCAATTTCTGTGGTAACAAATGCACACACAGACACATACATACACAAGACTACAAATAAAACTGGAGAGATACGAATAAAATAAGTTGACTCTGTCAAAGTCAATATATTGTTGTAATATCAGACTACAGTTTAATAAAATATTATCATTAGGTGAAACTGGGAAATGTGTAAAAGACATTTCTGTATTACTTCCAACCACCGCATTAGAATCTACTATTATCTCAATACAATTAAAACTAACTGAAAAAAAGAAAGCCACATGTTTCTTTTAAACAATCTGGCTCATGTTGAATATAATTTTTTGAATACTGACATCACACATATATTTACTTTTCATCCTTTCTTTTTTTTCTTTTCTTTTCTTTCTTTATTTATTTATATTGTGATTTGGGTGAAGGTTTACAGAGCAAATTCACTTCCCATACAGCGGTTCACATATACTTTGCCTCATGACATTGACGACAGTTTACCACAATGCAACAACTCCCCCCCACTTCCTCCCCATAGTTACCTCTTCCCAGTTTCCATCCCTCCATGCAGTCCTGCCCCCTGAGCTGTCTCCCTATGCATAAGCAGCCTTTCTTTCTCCCATGATTGTTCTCTCCAAGGAGTGTATCTACCTCAGGTAAATGTTCAACTCCTATGCTTGTCTTTTGTTTGGCTGGGAACCACAGGTGTGGGTTCAATTCCAGACCTGAAGGGCAGCTAGGGGCCGTAGTCTCAGTGGTTCCTCCAGGCTCTATCAGACCAGCAAACCTGG
>NW_006922003.1:1066322-1067321 GCF_000298275.1 Orycteropus afer afer | reverse complement strand
CTCAGTTGATGGACACCTAGGTTGTTTCCATTTTTGGCTATTGTAAATAGTGCTGCAATGAACAAGGGTGTGCATATATCTGTTCTTGTCATGGGTCTCACTTCTTTAGGGTATATACCTAGTAATGGAATGTCTAGGTCAAATGGTATTTCTAATTCCAACTTTTGGAGGAATCACCATACTTCTTTCCACAATGGTTGTACCATTTTACAATCCCACCAGCAGTGTATGAGAGTCTCAATCTCTCCACAACCTTGCCAGTATTTGTGATTTTTCTGTCTTGTTGAACTTTGCTACTAGTGCTGGAGCAAGATGGTTATCTTGTTTTGACTTGCATCTATCTAATAGCTAATGATCGTGAGCATTTCTTCATACGTTTCATGTGTCTATAAGGTACCTTTTATTATGTTGAGGAATATCTCTTCTATTCCTATTTTGCTTAGAGTGTTGATCAGGAATGGGTGTTGGATTTTAACAAATACCTTCTCTGCATCAATTGATATGATCATGTAGTTCTTCTCCTTTGTTTTGTTTACGTGGTGGATGACATTGATTGTTTTTCTAATGTTGAAACATCACTGCATACCTGATATGAATCCCACTTCGTCATGATGAATGATTTTCTTGATATCTTGTTGCAGTCTATTGGCTAGGATTTTGTTGAAGATTTTTGCATCTATATTCATGAGGGATATTGGTCTGTAGTTTTTGTTTTGAGTGATGTCTCTGCCTGGTTTTGGTATCAAGGTTATTCTTGCTTCATAAAATGAGTTAGGAAGGATTCCATCCTTTTCTATGTTTTGGAATAGCTTGAGTAGGATTGGTATCATTTCTTCTCTGAATGTTTGGTAGAATTCTCCGGTAAAACCATCTAGGCCAGGACTTTTTTTAGTTGTTAAATTTTGATGACCTGTTCAATTTCTTGCTTTGTGATGGGCCTGTTTAACTTTTCCATATCAATGTGTGTTAGCTTTGGTAAGTGGTATGTTTCTAGAAATC
>NW_006922003.1:1052134-1053301 GCF_000298275.1 Orycteropus afer afer | reverse complement strand
ATGCCTATCTTGTTTGGCTGGAGACCACAGGCGTGGGTTCAATTCCAAACCTGAAGGGCAGCTAGGGGCCATAGTCTCAGTGGTTCCACCAGGTTCTATAGGACCACCAAACCTGGTCCCCCCCTTTTTTTTCTCCAAATGATTTTGAGTTTTGTTCCACATTGTTCTCCCTCTTTATCAAGGATCAGCCACATAGATCCCCTTCCAAGTGGATGTCAGTGGTAGCCTGGCACCATCTAGTTCTTCTGCTCTCATAGTCATGTAGGCTGCAGATCGGATGGTTTGCCAGTCACTAGGACTAATTGTTTCCAGGAATTTTGGTTTTCTTCATTCTTCTTTGCTCTGGATGAGGAGAGACCCATCTTTGCATCTAGATGGCAGCTTGCTCACTTTTAAGATCCCAGTCACTACTCACCAAAGTAGGAGGTGGAACAATGTTTTATATAGTATGTTATGCCAATTGAGCTTGAAGCACCCTGAGACTATGGACCCAAGCCCATAGGTTCAACTACTCAGACCCTCTGGGTAGCTGGCTGTGACCCAGCAGTTTCCACAAACTTCCCCTTGTGAACTCTTCTATACACCTGGGAATTCTGATCATTCACATCAACTTAAAGGACGATTGTCTGCCAACCTTATGTATGTTCTTGGATACACTCCCCATTTCATATACATACCTAATCGTTTAGCCTGTCTACCCATCTATCCATCCCTATACCCATGCTTGCCTTCACTGACAACACAGTACTGTATGTGCAAAAGGGTTCATATTTGTGGTCTGTACTTCTCATGTACCTCTCTATGTCTTTCTCATCCTCAATGCTGCCATATTGGTCACTCACCTTTGGTACATTGCCCTTCTCTTCACCCAAATCAATACTTACCTCTATCTCTATCTATCTAAGAGCGTTCCCTCCCCTCCCATCCTACCCCTGGTAAACAACAAAGAAAATGTACTTCTATAGATAATCCTTTCCTTAACTTTTACAATAACAGACTAATACAGTAATTGTCCTTTTGTGATCGGCTTATTTCACTCAGCATAATGTCCTCCAAGTTCATCCATGTTATGCGGTGTTTTTCAAATTCTACATTATTCTTTAGCCTTGCATAGTATTCCATTGTGTGTATGTACCATAGCTGGTTATCCATTCCTCAGTTGATGGA
>NW_006922003.1:1049410-1050239 GCF_000298275.1 Orycteropus afer afer | reverse complement strand
TTCTGTGTCTGTTTTAATTGGTTTCCCTTTTCTTTGTTGAAGAGGGTCTGTGCAGTCTTTCTGCCTAGTCCGCCATCTTGCCGGAACTCCTATTTTTCATCCTTTCAAGGTTCACATTTATTTGTTTTGTGGTAAAAGTCTAGGCAAATTAATATCATAAACTATTTATATTCAATACTGAAGATTTACAATGGGGCAGACTATTGTTTATTAAGTTTTGGCAAAAATGAGAAGTGTTAATTTTCCTTTGATTATCCAGAAATTCATCATGTAGCCAATTTGGCATATTTTTTGAAAGGAAAGCATTGTTTTTCATAGGTTTAGTCTTCTTTCTCTTGCTTTCCTTCCTTTTGTTACTTCCTCATTCCCACACTTTATCTCCAATCCGTTCTCAATGGCACAACTGGAGCAGTCTTCTTTAAAAATGCAGATTATTCCCCTCCTACTTCCATGTCAAATTCATTACCAATCCTGTGGTGAGAAACATATTTGCCATGAAGCTAAAGAAGCTTATGCTTCAGGGAAACCCTGCTCACAGGCATTGCTCATGGCCATGAACTTATATCTGTGTTTGTAATTTTGTATTATTTTCTCAAAAAGAGCAAAACATGATTAAATATTAAACCCACCCACTGCTGTCGAGTTGTATCCAACTCATGGCCACCCCTCCTTGGGTTTCTGAGGCGGTATCACTATGGAAGTAGATTGCCCAACCTTCCTTCTGAAGAGTGGCTGGTGGATTTGAACCGCCAGTCTTCTGGTTAGCAGTCATATGCCTTAGGCACTACACTACCAGAGCTCCTTAAACCAAACTCACTGCCTTTGAGTC
>NW_006922003.1:1023326-1049245 GCF_000298275.1 Orycteropus afer afer | reverse complement strand
GCATTAAATATTAGGCAATTAAATATTAAACACAAAGCCTGGATCCAATGCATCTTGTCATTTTAATTTCCAGAATTTTCCCCCCTTCTTTCCATTTCTCTCCATTATTAGTAACAACATCCCAAAACATCATCCTCTTTTTGCCTGGATTACTTGAATAGGCAGATGATGTTGTCTTCTGATATTAAAGAAGTAAAATCCCTGTCACATTTTCATTTCTAAATCAATATGCTTGTTTACACCCTTAACCATCCTTCTTCCTTAGAATAAAAGAAATTCCCCTTTCTATCTAAAAGTAGGATGTAGATTCCTATCTGTTTCTTCCTCAGTCAACTGACTTTTACTTATGGGATTATATTTTCCTTCAATTCTAAATTTTCATATATAAATTGAAACATGTTTTGGTTTGACCTTTCTTATAACTAACAGCAACATGACACAGCTGTGGGAGACAAACAAAAAAGTCCTAGAATTCTTGTTACTTTCCAACTACTGCTTTGCCTCCTGTGGACATTCTCAAATTAATCATCCTGAAAGGAATAGACAGTTTCTGTGTCTATATTCTCATCCATCCCATTAATTCTCTAAAATTTCCTCCCAAGTCTCTAATAAGCTTCTTTCTCCTCAATCTCATCACTTTCCATCAATCTGGTTTTGGTCTTTGTCATGTGACATTATTGAGTTTTTTCTTTTTAAAAACATCCTCTTCCCATGGCTTCCACAACTCATCAGCATCCTATAGTTCTTTTTTTAGCCTGAGTGTCCTTTTTAATTTTTCTTTTATAGCTCACCCATAAATGTTCTTATACTGTGCTTATTCTATGCAAACTATTTAACAAAGTAATTCATCCTCATTATATCAAATAGCATCCATTAAGCTAATTCATTTGTCTATTTAGTCAATTGTATGTGGAAGACCCAGTTTGCTCAGTTTGTGACAGGTTACTATGTTTAGTATCAGGGATGCAATTTGAGAAAAAGAGATATGCTCTTAAATTTCAATCAAATTGTCATGCAAGTAAATGCTAAATTGAATCTTAATAATTGAAGAGAATTGTCATTTAGAAAAAATATAACACACTCAATGAGTGCAAAAAAAGTTTATCTGATCTGGGAAGGATTTCCATGAGGAGGATGTTGTATTTGGGCAGATATGGGGGGGGGGAAGCAGAAGTTAACTTGTTCAAAGAAAAAATATTGCAGGTTGAAATGACAGCATGATAAAGCCTTGCAACAGACTACAGGACTTTTCCTTTTTTGACCACCTATCATAAGTTGTAGATTATTTTTATAATAACTCCTTATTTCCCTTTGGATTATCTCCTCTCCACTATAATCTGTAGAGACTGTTGAACAAAGTTCTATGCCTTCCCCTTGTCTGGCAACATATAGATAATTCAAGCTAGATCGTCATTGCTCTCTTTGAAATGCAGATTTTGAACAGAATGAAAAAAGGTGAAAATAAAATTGGAGTTCATCCACCGTGCAAGAGAAGCTGACATGAAACTTCTCTATTCTTTCTGTAGATCCTAAAGAAATTTTTTTTTCTTCTATTGTTGTTTCCCTGTTCTCCCTGTCAGTTCCCATATATTTCCAATAATTTCCTTTTCTGCTGAAGTTAGCCAAATGAAGTTTCAGATGCTTACACTGAAAGATCCTTAGTTGTATATGCATACACACACACACACATATATATGTATGTATATGTATGCATATACATATATACACATATATGTATATGCATACATATGCATACATATTTATACACATATATCTTCATATATATATACATATACATAGCTTCAAATATATATGACAATATATATACATATATATTGTCAAATATATATATGAAAAGATACATATGAAGCAGAATGGAGTTTTGAGTAAAAAATAGATCACTGGTGCTAGAATGAAAGAAGTGGGGAGTGAGGCAAGGTAAAATCAGGAAATAGGTAAAAAAAAATCAATCATAGAGATTATCAGGCTAGTTTAAGGATCAGATCTTTATCCAGAAATCCCAGGGAATCAGTTATTTTAGAATGTTTAATAATTGTTGTTGTTGTTGTTATGTGCCGTTGAGTCAAACCCGACTCATAGCGACCCCTCCTTGGGTTTCCGAGGCAGTATCACTACGGAAGTAGGATTGCCCAACCTTCCTTCCGAGGAGTGGCTGGTGGGTTTGAACCGCCAGCCATCTGGTTAGCAGGCAAGTGTCTCAGCCACTATGCTACCAGAGCTCCCTGTTTAATAATAGGAGTTACACAATCAGATTTATGTTTTAAAAACACAACTCTGGATTCAGTTAGCAGATTACATTGCAAGCAGAAAGAGCAAATGCTAGGAGAACATTGGGAGGCTAGTACATTAGCAAAGTAAAGGTTGAGATGAAGAAATGAAATGAATATCATTAGTATTTAGATGACAAAATTGACAGGTTTTTCTTTCATGATGGCAGAGAAAATGAGAATAGCTATGATGACCCTTAAGTTTCTTGAAATCTCTAGATATCAGAGACAACTTCCAGGAAAGAGTTTCCTAAATTTATAGCTTGTGGAACAGCATATTTGGAAATACCAAATGGAAATACATTTAGTGATGAAATTGGGAACAATGGATGATAATTACATTTTGCTGAGTCATATTTTGGGTTGTTGTTGTTATGTGCTGTTAAGTGGGACTCGACTCATAGTGACCCCTCTTTGGGTTTCCGAGGCAGTATCACTTTGGAAGTAGATTGCCCAACCTTCCTTCTGAGGAGTGGCTGGTGGGTTTGAACTGCCAGCCTTCTGGTTAGCAGTCAGGTGTCTTAGGCACTACTCTACCAGAGCTAGACATTTTCAATACTTTTGAAACGTCCAAGAAAAAATGTCAGTAGGCATTGGTCATTTGTGTCTGAAGCCTGAGAAACAGTGCCGCAGGCATCTCCAGTCAAGACTCTTCCCAGCTCCAGATTCGTGAGGTCATCTTTGTATTCAGCATATTCACTGGGGCTCCAAGCTCCTCAAACCCACTGAGTCAAAATACTGAGCTCTGTCTGTATTCCCCTCCAAAAACACTCACTATTTTTCTTCCTTTATAGTTTTTCTTAATGAAATTTATCCTATGCATCTAGTTGTTGCAGCCATTGACCTACGGTTCATAATTATTTTTTCTTCCTTGAACGCTCTTCATTTCAAAAATAATCAATGAGATCTTTACTTTCATAATTGCTCTCAAATTAAATCTTATTTTATTTATTTATTATTTTATTAGATATATTATTTATTATTTTATTAGACATATTTTATCATATCCTTATAACTTTCCATAATTCACATTTGTTTCACTGTTGTTCATGCTACTTTTTGTATTTTGTGTTGAAGTTGAATACATTCTAAGGAATGGTATATTTGCTCCTTTTAACACCAGTCATTGTTCTCCCTGGTTTTACTACTGTCATTAGGTTACTATATTTAAATTTAATGAAACATTTATTTGCAATCAGGAAGACCATTGAGATGATACAATTCTATAAGCCTAGTGTGTGAAATCAGAATAATAAACTTTATTTGATATGAGATGAGAAGTGATTGAATATGCTTTCTGTTCATTAAGATCATTTTATTCTTCCTTTATGATATTTATAAGTGAAATAAATAATAAAAGGTGTTAGATTTTTCCTATTTTTTTTCTGTGAACTTCAATGATAAACTGTTAGATGTGAAACTTCCTGGGCAAGGACAACTTTTTCTTTTTTAATGCCTTGTATGTAGCAGTATAAGAAAGGAATAAACTTGTGAGATTCCATGGTAAAATCAATCTTAACCACAAGTCTATTGTTCCTAAAAAACTTAAGTTTCTTTAAAAATTAAAGAAAAAAATAATGTAAATCAGCATATGATGCACAATAAAGCATAAGTTCTAAAATAGTGATTGAACAACTTAGAAAATTCAGATTTTCCATATATGTGGGCCAAAATAAAATGAGTTAGTCTATGGTAGCATAGTGCCTAAGGCATTTGACTGCTAACCAGAGGGCTGGTGGTTCGAACCCCCAAGCTACTCCTTGGAAGGAAGGTTGGGCAATCTACTTCCGTAGTGATACTGCCTCGGAAACCCAAGGAGGGGTCGCTATGAGTGGGGTCTGACTCCACAGCACATAGCAAAAACAACAGCATTAAAAAATCTAAACAAACCATGGAGTGGTTTCTGAGTCATAGAGACCCTCAATGGGTTTCTGAGGCTGTAAATCTTTACAGAAGTAGATCGCCTTGTGTTCCTTTCATGGAGCAGCTGGTGGGTTTTTACCACTGACATTCTGTTTAGTAGTCAAGTCCCTTATCCACTACACCACTAGAGCTTCTGAATTAGTCTATAGATTTGTAATACATATAAAACATAAATGACATTTTTCCATCATTCTTAGGTGAATTGGAATAATTAAAAACAAAAATGACATTTCTTACACAACTAATTGTTCAGATCTCCAAGCAAACAAAACTAATCACATTTTGAAAATAATCCATACAATGAATGAATGGTATTTTTGTCATCCTTGACCTTCCTTGCTAATAGCACCTTTAATGGTGTCTTTTTTTTTTTTTTTTTAGCTTTTGACTCATAGACTAACATGTTGTTGTTTTTGTTGTTAGATGCCATCGAGTAGGCTCAGACTTAGAGCCACTCTAGGTACAATAGAACAAAACACAGCCTGGTCCTGCTCCAGCCTCACAGTCCTTGCTTTACCTGAGTGTATTGTTGCAGCCACCATGGCAATCCATCTCTTCGATGGCCTTCCTCTTTTTCACTGACCCTCCACTTTACCAAACATGATAGACTGCTGTACTTTCTAAAAATAAATAAATGAAAATCAGATATCTAATCCCTACCCTAAACATACTATAGCAGACTCTATAGGAGTCTAAGAATATGTTTAAACACTATTGCTATTGCTATTTATACTCTTTGAATTTTAGAAATAGTGTTGTGAGGACTCAAAAAGGTGATTTTATTCTACTTTGTTCATTCAGAGAGTTAATACAGAGAATAAGCATTAAGCAAGCAAAGGATTGTAAAAGTCAAGCTTACCTTCTTAAATGGTAAAACTGATAGTGATTAATGCAATATTTTTGGACTTAAAATCCAGTGGCCTTCCAAATAAGCACAAATTTCATAGTAAATAAAAAAACCTAACAGTACAAATATAATTGTCAAAGTGTAGGATTTTCACTTGCTTTTCTCTTGTCCTTTCCAACATCTAGCCTAACAATTTGCATAATCATAATATAGAAAGTATTTTAAGATTAATGATTGTTGTTGTTGTTGTTGTTGTTATGTGCCGTCGAGTCAAACCCGACTCATAGCGACCCCTCCTTGGGTTTCCGAGGCAGTATCACTACAGAAGTAGGATTGCCCAACCTTCCTTCCGAGGAGTGGCTGGTGGGTTTGAACTGCCAGCCATCTGGTTAGCAGGCAAGTGTCTTAGCCACTATGCTACCAGAGCTCCCACATTAATGATTATCAGAATTTTTTCTGATATATCATTTCCTGTATCATCTGATATATACATTTCTACATCAGTTTGAATTTTCTTCTCCATGTAATTGCAAAATGCATTTAAATAAATAAATTTAGGTGGATAAATTCATCTTTTGATATATGCAGTGTGTTGGATTGGGTTCTCTAGAGAAACACAAAAACCAGCAAAGTGTATATATATATTTATAGAGAGAGAAAGAGAGAGAGAGAGAGATTTATCTTAGGTAAATGGCTCACAAGCGTGTAGAAGCCGACAAGTTCAAGCTGAAAAGTTCGTCTCTGGAGGGGGATGGGGCCAGAGTCGCCTGGCTTCCGCACGCACGGCAGAGGAGTTCAAGCCACAAAGTTCGTCTCTGGAGGAGATGAGGCCCGGAGCCGCCTGGTTCCCGTAAGCACAACAGAGCCAAGAGAATCAAGCTGGCACGCAGCATGCTGGTTGCTGTTCCCAACAAAGGATGAATCCAAAACCTCCAGGGCGAGCGGCGAGCCGCTCACTCAAGAAAGTATATAGTCCGGAATGCCGTTCTTCCAGCTTGTCCTTGGAATAGCATTGCAGGTAGGCCACACCCCTGGGGAAACTCCCCTTGGGCAGACCGGCCGCTCAGAACTCAGTCATCTGATCCATCATGGGAACCACCACTCACAACTGGAGTCCAGCCAAGTTGACACATCTTCAATTATCACATGCAGTAATGAATTCACTTTTTACCAAGCAAGTATATTACTTAAGAGATTAGCTTATATATGAATTCAGCATTTTAATACCCTCAAGCATAGTTTAATTCCCTAATATATATTTTATATCATTAGGATTAGAATTTAAATTGATACAAATACACTTAAGGTAATTTGGGCAGCCTACTTTCTTCATTCTAAAAAAGGAAACAATCCAGTTACATCTCTAGAAAAAAAAATTGAAGTATTAATGATTCTTCCCTTATTTGGTAATTAAACAATTACAAGAAACTTCCTTACAATGTGTTTCCTTATTAATGTGTGTTTGTCACTCACATTCTAGTGCAAGTTTCAGCAATTATGACCAAAGGTCCAATTACACAGCTAGCTGCCTATTTATGAAAATAAAGTTTTATTGGCAAACTGCCTCACCCATTTCGTTATGTATCATCTACGGCTGCTTCCATAATAAAACTACAGAGCTGAGTAGCTATTACAGAGACAATATGATCTGCAAACTCCGAAATATTTACTATGTAGCCCTTTACAGAAAAAACTTAACTAATTACTGTGGAACCTAATCTAGTTTACTGGCCAACTGGAATAGATCAATTTTCACCTAATCCCTTTCTGTTATGACAAAATTATACTCACTAATCACTGGGAAATAAGCTGAAAATAGTGACCAGTAAGGAAATATAAGCCATTAAAATTTTCTTTTGTTTAACTTCATATTTATATTCATGCCTGGAGAAAAATAATTAAATAAAACACCATAGTATAAAAAAGGAAAAGAGTAGTCCTTTAATTATTTAAATTAGAGTTATTTTTTAATAGCAGAACATGTACCTATAACTGTTCTCTCAAAGTCATCAGTAATTACATTAGAGTAACTCTTAAGTGACTATACTAACACTGAAGTTTCTGTGAAATATATATTTAGGCATATAGTAAATTATACTACTCATGCAATGTTTTCTTAGTTTTAACACAAAGAGAAAAAAGAAACCAATTTTTTTAATTTAAATATATTATTAAAATGTTTTCAGACCAGCAAATTATCATACCCATTGTTTTCACGCACAGTTATAAATTTTAAATACAAATAAAAGCTCTAAGTGGTCTCAGAATAGAAGTGAAGTAGTACACATTTTATTTCTCTGTCTTTACAATCACTGTGTGATCGTTGTTTATTTCTAATGTATTGTTTAAGCACAGGAATAGGCAGTACCACAGGAGTCAAAGACCCACACTGTGCCTGAAGGGAGTCAGAATGTTCTGAACTGCTGTGAATTTACTCTTGAACGAACGAATGTGCTTATTTAGTCTTCCAGGTAGAATGCTCCGTTTATTAAAGTACAAGCAATAAAAATGTACTAGTTTGAAGTTATGTGCATTATGAAAATCAACAATTACTGCAGCAATTACCTAGCAATTATTTTAGTAATTACTTGCTTTTAAATTCTCTACACAAGCTACACCTCCATATAGGCTGTACTGGGAAGATACCTCCTATTGCCCTGTTCTTGTTACACACTGCCTGTTGTATATCACAGAAATTATCTTTATTTCTTAGAAATTGACCTTTTTAGTTTTTTAATATTTATTCTTTTTTGCAGTGAAGCCAATGCCCTTCCTGTTCATCCCAGTTGTAAAAATTCCCTTTCAAATAACTTTCTCTTTATTCTACCTGCAACGTTTCTTTTTCAGCTTTCTAGCCCCACATGTGTCATTTCATTATTGGTCTTTTCCACATCTTCATAAGCATAACTAACAGCTTTCTTCTATACTGCTCCACCATATTCATATTACAAACATACTACTTGTCATATTGTAAGAGTGTTTTCTCTCCCTTTCTCTCTCACTCGTTCTCTGTCTTTCATTTGGTCTTTGGATGCCAGAGAATGTGCTATGGTCATTACCAGAGTTAATGTTCAGACTCTATAATAGACACACGGAAAAAGTTTTGAAGATAAGTGGAACCAATCTACATATCAATTACAAATGGACTTTATTGTGGCAATTGCACATCTATAATTCACAGTAATAAAGGAATTAAATTTGCTATAATAAATATCAGGAGCTCTGGTGTAGTCATCCTTAAAACATTTGGCTGCTAACCAAAAGAATGTTGGTGGAACCCCTAGCTGCTCCATGGGAGAAAGATAATGCAGTCTGCTTCCATAAAAATTTACAACTTTAGGTGGATAAATTCACCTTCGGATATATGCTGTAATGAACTGACTTTTGACCAACCAAGTATATTATTTAAGAGATTAGGTTATATATGAATTCAACATTTTGATACCCTCAAACATGGTTGAATTCTCTAATGAATATTTTATATCATGAAGATTAGAATCTAAATTGATACATATACAATCCTTACAGAAATCCTTACAGAAACAACAGAAGATAGACATAGAGTAATCTCTCACAGACAACCAGACACTGTGGGAGAGAGATCCAATGGATCTACTAACTCAGGACCATAGTATTGGGGGACACCAGACTCAATTGGCACAGCAAGATACATAAAAGTCTTGTACCTCATCCTGCATTGGTGAGTATTGACTAGGGTCTTAAAAGCTTTCAAGCAGCTGTCTAAGATGTGGCTAATGGTCCCTATCGATAGAAGCGAAGAAGAGTGCAAAAAAACAAGGGCATTTGGAAGCAATCAGCCCTAGGACAACATAGCCCTTGAGACCAGAAGAACTAGATGGTGCCCAGCTACCAATGCCAACTGCTCAGGAAAGGATGAAATCTGGAGATCCTGGACACAGTGAGAGGAAAAAATTGGAACAAAATCCAAAAACTCAATAATGACCAGAATTATTGGTTGGATGAAGTCTGGTGAGACCCCCAATACTATAGCCCTGGGATACATTCTGGGCCTGAAATAAAACTCACTCCCAGAGGCTTGCTCTCAGCCCAATAGTAAACAAGATGTACATGCAGACCACTCAACCCAGGGTGAAGCATCCACATACTCTATGGAAATGCATCCCTTGGAGCCATTGACCACAGGGTACCAGAGGGGCAACATTCACAGGGAGGAAATGCAGGACACACAGGAGTGCATAACCATCAGGGGCACGGGGGCGGGGGAGGGTTACTGGGCAGGGAGGAGAGGAGACTGGATTGTGGTTGGGGATGGTAAATGGAGAGTGAAACTAAATGTACACATCATGTTGAGGGAAAAAAAAAATTACGACTCTGGAAACCCTGTGAGGCAGTTCTACTCTGTCCTACAGTCAGTATGAGTCAGAATCAACTCTGTGGCAGTTTGTTTGGTTTGGTTTATTGTAAGTATCTTGAATTATATTTCTAGAATCTAGCAAACATAAATAAAAAGGGTATTGCCTATCATTTAAATTCAGTGATCAACAATCCTCTTTATATAACCAGTGGAAGAAACATTGTGTAGAAAATTTTGCCATGGACATTAGTACTTAGTCTACCCAGTAGTAGGCTTTGATACTGCTGCTTATACTAATAACTTATTTTTACTTTTATTAATTATGAAGTGGCTTCACTCATTCTTAGAATAATTTGATACATGTAACTACCTGGTTGCTACTTAAGCAATGTATGGACAAATGGAAGGAAAAAAAAAAAAAAGGAAAAAGGAACTACTTGTCTGTAGGAAATTGTACATCACTCAAACAGTATTGATATTTTACATGTACTAGAAACATGGGATAAAAGTGGTGTTTATTCTAGGCAAATATATGCCATGTAGTCGATTCTGACTCATAGCAACCCCTTTTGGGTTTCTGAGGCAGTAAATTTTTATGGAAGTAGATTCCCCAGTCGTCTCTCACTGAGTGGCTGGTAGGTTTGAACCACCAACCTTCTGGTTAGCACTAAGCCACCAGATCTCCTTATTTATCACTTCAGTAGTTTATAATTTAGTTCATTTTTTTTTTTCCTGAGGGGTGAAAATTATTTTTGTCAAATTGTCTGTTACCTTCTTTGTTGTCCTTTATTTTCCTTTGAGAATAAGATAATAAGAGGGTGAGAGTTTTCTTTTCTGTTTTTTTTTTTTTTTTTTTCTTAAGTGGTCAATCTGAAGAGGAAAGGGAGAAAGTCACTCTGTTTCTCAGTGAAATCTGAAAATAAAAATAAAAAAAAAACCTTAAAATAATGTTTTATCATTTGGGACTGGTGTGTGTGAGCACTTTTATTTGTTTGTTTTGTTTTACAATATAAGTATATCTTAAGCTGAGAATGTAAAAATGATAAAACAAATCAGTGCTTGGATTACACTAGATCATTAAGGGATTACATCATTTTTGTGCTCCATAAAATTGCTTATCCTGAATTTCACTTGGCTTTATGTAACAGCCTATTTTGAGGAAGTTTGTTCCCCAGTTTTCACTTTAAGAATGTGGTGAGAAACAGTCATTAGATTTCAAGGTATCCTCTTATATTTCTTATTACATTGAATAGCAAAAATAGTTGGGAATCTCATGAGCATATGGTTGAATTTTATCATGGTAAACTATGTGGCTAGTCATATTCCCCACTCTGTTTACTGCTAGAGAGTTTAGGAATATTCTTTGGTTTATCTCAAGCAAATATATAACTATGTATTTCACATACTCCATATTTCAGTTTATTTAGGAAGCTCAGATTTTTTCTTGTGGATATATTTAATTTTACTTATCAATGTTCTCTTATATGTGCTTTTAAATTCCATTTGAAATAAGAAAATGTACAATTAAGTGAATAAATGCTCAAAATATACAATAGAAGAGCTTGCACTAAACTCAACCTTGCAGCCAACTTACAGGTTCTCATAAGCATGTCAAAATAATTCTTGGACAGAGAAGTTTTTATTTTTAAAGAAACAAGAAAAAAGTCTGGGATATTGGAATTCATGTTAAGAAATTGGAAGGTGTCCTGAATATAATTTTAATTCCTTTTTAAGATATTAATCCACTGCCCATCTGTCAGTGTGTTGTGCTGTGGGGCTTGTGTGTTACTATAATCCTGGAAGCTATGCCCCTAATATTTCAAATACCAGCAGGGTCATCCATAGTAGACAGGTATCAGTAGAGATTCCAAACTAAGACAAACGAGGAAAAAGGACCTTCCAAAAAGTAATGCAGAATATTCTGTGGCTCACAGCAGAATATTATCCAATACAATGCTGTAAATTGAGTCCCAGAGTAAAATTACACAGTGGCTGTTAACTATGGACTTTAGTATATCAAAAACATGAAGATGGCACAGAACTGGGCAAGTTTTGTTCTTTTCTATATGGGATGGCTATGAGTCTAAGTTGACTTGATGACAACTAACAACAAGAAGAAATATATTGCTATGTAAAGGCTAGGAAAAGAGGATCTGAATAAAATATATTATCAGCTGAAAAATAATAATGACCACAGTCATTATTATTTTGTGTCAGGGACTTTATTAAGTGCTTTCTTTTGTTGTTTTTTAATAAATGCAATAAAAATATGAGATCTGAGAGCTCATGTGTTTAAATTTAAATTCTATAAACTTATTTGTAATTCATTTTTGCAATATTGTTGTTGTTGCTATGTGCCATCGAGTTGAACCCCACTCATAGCGACCCCTCCTTGGGTTTCCAAGGCAGTATCACTGCAGAAGTAGATTGCCCCATCTTCTTTCCGAGGAGTGGCTGGTGGGTTTGAATCGCCAGCCTTCTGGTTAGCAGTCCAGTGCCTTAGGCACTATGCTACAAGAGCTCCTTTGCAATATTGTAATGTGAAAAAAAAAAAAAAAAACGCACAAAAAAAACACAATTTTAGGTTCAATAGAAATGGAGTACCCTATTATAGAGAATATTGTACCTAGTTCTCTGAAAGTGTCCTAGATCATTTTAAACAGGTCGCTCAACACAAGAACCTTGATATCTAGCTAATGGTGATGAATTTATCATACTATGGTCTTATTAGAAATATTTTCCCAGTAAGACAAATGGTTTACTTGGAAAATAAATATCAGAATCAATCTTTGCCTTCAAATATAACACATTTCTCCATAAAGTAGTGTGTAAGTGGAAAATACTTACCACTATGAAAATAAAATAACCAGTAAACAACAGAAAGAAATATACATTAGCACATTTGCTTCTAAAGGACTTTTGAATACTCATTTTATTACATGCTATTCAACAACCTTTATAAATAACATATACTTTAATAATATATCAATAAATTTCTAAATGAAAATGATCATTAATTTGTGTCAAATTTAAAGGCTATTATTATTTCACTTAATTCTTATGCACATTATTCATAAAAATCTCTGCAGGTATAAGAATTGGCAATTATGAGGTAGGAAAACTCATTGTAACATTTCTATATTTGCCTTCTTTATGCATTACTATTTAATAACGTTATGAATCCTATATAAATGATTCCAACATTTTGGTTAATAGCATGTTGTTAGTTGCCTTTGAGTTACTTTTGACTCATGGTGTTCTCATGCATGCAGAGTAGGACTGCTCCATAGGATTCTCAAGGCTGTGGACTTTCAAAAGCAGAATGCCAGGCCTATCTTATGAGGCACCTCTGGTGTGTTTGAACTACCAAGTATTCGGCTAGTGGTTGAGTCCTTAACCATTTTTGGCATCCAGGGACTTCTGGTAATAGTATAAAATGTTCTATATACTTCATTTGGGTAATATATGCCTGTTGTTGTTGTTGTTGGTGTGTGTCGTGGAGTTGGACCCGATTCATAGAGACCCCTCCTTGGATTTCTGAGGCAGTATCACAACGGAAGTAGATTGCACCATCTTCCTTCCCAGGAGTGGCTGGTGGGTTTGAACCGCCAGCCTTCTGGTCAGCAGTCAAGTGCCTTAGGCACTATGCTACCAGAGCTCCTAATATATGCCTACGAATTTAATTTTTCAAATCCAAAACGATATAGTTCGTTGTTGTTGTTATGTGCCCTCCAATCAACCGGACTCATAGCGACGCCTCCTTGGGTTTCTGACGCAGTATCACTACGGAAGAAGATTGTCCCATCTGCCTTCCGAGGAGTTGCTGGTGGGTTTGAACCGCCAGCCCTCTGGTTAGCCGTCCAGTGCCTTAGGCACTGTTTGACCACTTCTATGACTTCTTTCACATAAATAAAACCTGATAAGAAAAAATAATTAACATTGTCCAATGTAGTAAAAATTTCAGTTCACATATATCTTGTCTTGTTCTGTACCATGTTATTCTTCTCACACACCAACATTAATCATGAATATTGCTCAAAAGATATTGGGAATAATAATACTAAGAGAAGAGATAAAAAGCAGTCAATGAAAGCAAAACACAATGACAACGAAAATAAATCAAAATAATGTGACTTACCTAGCGTAGTGCCTAAGGCACTTGACTGCTCACCAGAAGGCTGGCGGTTCAAACTCACCAGCCACTCCTCAGAAGGAAGGTTGGGCAATCCTACTTCCGTAGTGATACTGCCTCGGAAACCCAAGGAGGGGTCGCTATGAGTCGGGGCCGACTTGACGGCAAACAACAACAACAACAATCTTCTCTACAACCTATTCTAAATCAAGCAATGGGCCGGTTGTTGTGCTTTATAGATGCATCAGTTGTTGTTGTTGTTGTTATGTGCCGTGGAGTCGGCCCTGACTCATAGCGACCCCTCCTTGGGTTTCCAAGGCAGTATCACTACGGAAGTAGAATTGCCCAACCTTCCATCCGAGGAGTGGCTGGTGGGTTTGAACCACTAGCCGTCTGCTTAGCAGGCAAGTGTCTAACCACTATGCTACCAGAGCTCCCAGATGCATCAGTAGTGGCTCACTTATAGAGAAGAGAAGATGTCTCTCTTGTTTACTGTGATCTTTAAATTTCTTGAGAAATAAGCATCTGAGAATTAGTTTAATTTTTGCAGAAGACAAAAATTGTTGTGTAACAATCTCTCATTTTCTCATATTTTAAAATTGCCATGTGTTTTTCTAATACAAGTATAAAGGACACTTCTTTGAAATGAGGGAGAATTTTAAATACAAAATCACTTTTACCTAGCATTTGTATGTGAGTGTGTGTGTGCTCATTTGTATTTATCTCCATCTCTGGACATGCTATAATTTTACAGATCCAAAACCTACTTTTGACAATGAAATTTGTAAAATGGATAAGCCATCCCTCTGTCCCTCGAAGACGGATGTTGATCTTCTAGTTTCATGTCTTTCATTCCTCATCCTAATCGCAATCAAATTCTTCACTTAGTTCCATGATTGGCTTGAGAACAATTTGGATTAAAATCAGATGAGCAACACAGATGGTATCTAATATTGTATCTCAGTTTTTGGCTTGACTCTGTAAGCTGCTTACTCAGTGGCGGAAGGGAAGAGAAAAGCTGCTGACAGATGACACTATTAGGATCTTCACAGCCAAGATAGACTGGCGCCATTAGAATGTTCAACAATCTGTTTTATTTCTTCATGTTTTTGAGTCCACATTATTAAACAAAGGTGTCATTTGAACATGTAATAATATTAATACCTGGTGTAGGGCCATATATAAAGCATATATTTTACTCTATCAAAGTCCTATTAAAGAGAAGATTTTTAAGAGTATGTACATTATTAGGAGGCCATGTGTCAAAGACTAATTCTATGTGATCGTAAAGTATTTGTTTCTGTTAAGTTATTTAAATACATAATATAAATTTATCTCACATTTTTGGAAGGCAAAAATTCTGATATGCTTCATTGTAACCTCCAAGAAAGTGTCTAAGGGAATATATATACTATTAGTCAAATAATTGACTATTGATTTTTTTTGCTACTTATGAATTTTGATTCAATACAGATGTCATTTTGGAAAAATGATAGACATTTCAAAAGGGTAAATATTTTTTCCAAATCGGTTTTGAATACAGTACATGAGTTCTTAAAAGATGAATGTATATGGATTGCAGAAAATTAGAAAACTATAAAAATATAAAGAAAAAAATGTAAATGAAGTATACTTCCCTTGCAAAAAGACTATTGCTAATGTACTGATTAAGTTCCTTTTGCCCTTTATATATGCTTATGTTTCAATATTTATGGAAAATTACATATTTTTTTTAGGATAAGTTGAAATTCGAGAAAAATTATGAAAATATAGCCATTTAAAAACAGTATAATGATTGCCCAACAATGGTTTGGAGGTCAGAAAATAAAAAGGTAAATAGCAACATTTATGTTTATAATTTGTTAAGTATTTTCCCATGTTCATCTACTTTGATTTTCAAAACTATCTTCTGAGACACATCTTATTTTACATTACTACTATTATTATTTTTAAGAAAGCTGTATTTTGAAAAGTAGGAGAATTTACTCATGCTCATGTAGTCGGAGAGTGATAAAGTCAGAACATCCTACTGGTGTTTTGGAATCTAAGCACTGTGTTCTTTGCCTACATCTAGTGCCAAGGAGCTAAAGGAACAAAGCCACATGTTTTATGAAAAAAAAATTAGCAAAATTAGCTAATGGAATAAGTATTTTAAGTTGTAAGAAAAGGGGGAAAATGTCTCTGAGTCTGAAGGCCTCACAATTGATTGGAAGACTGAAATAAGTTTCTTTGATTTTTTTGTGGACACAGCTCCAAATTTGATTCCTTACATTTCCACAAAAGTGATCCTATTAATTTTTCTGCAACTACATTTTTATAGTAGTTTGCAGTATTTTTCTGTCTTGACCAATGAGAAGTCATTGAAATTTACTTTCATGAACCTTTTTCAAAATGGTAATGATAAAAATTTAGATTGACCACAGAAAATTTGGTTGATATAAGTGTTTTTCTTTGGATATAGAAAATTAATAATAATAATAAAAGTGGTAATATTTGTTGTCTCTGTTTCAATATCTTTTTAAATTTAAAGTTTGATATTCCCTCCTCATCAAGATTTTAGTATCATTCTGAATAATTATTTCAAAGCTAACTTTGAGTGGCACTTGAAATAAAACATCGTTCTCACTGAGAGCCCTGTTAAAAATATTGGTCCTTTTTGATAGCATGTTCCACAGCTTATTTTATTTATATTATTTTAAAATAATTATAAAGTGAATAATTAGAAAAATATATTTGTGTAATTGATAAAATGCTTTTTTAAATTAGGGGAGTATTTTTCCAAAATTATTAGTTATCAAAATGAAAATATTATTAATGCAATTATTCTAAAAGTTTTCATGAAGTCAAAGTAGGGAATAAGAAATTTTAAACCTGATAATAAAATTAGGAGAAATGTTGAAATGTAATTTAGAGTTTGGTTTTAATTTTAGTGATCAGCAAATGTTACAAAAATTTTAAAATAAAAATCTCTCTTGACCTTCCACATCCTTTGTCATCTATCACAGGATGTCTCCACTTTCCTTAATAGTAACATTCCTGGAGAAGTTTGCAACCTTCATGAACTCCACACACTCTCCTCTCTTCCTCTTTTTAACCCATGTCACTCCTCACACTCAACCAAAGCTATTCTTACTAAAATTATCAAGGACCTGATGATTTACACAATGCAAAATCTGGTGATTGATTTTTTTAACTTTATCTGCAATATTTGACACCAAGGATCACTCCTAATTCTTTGAAATATATATTTTTTATGTGCCTCCTACAAACTTCTGATGCTCCTCATTCTTCACGATGCTGTCCTTTGCAGTCCAATTTGCTGGTAATTCCTTTTTTTTTTTTTTTTTGCCTCTACATGTTCAGAATATCCTGGAGTTCAGCCTTTTGACTACTTCCCTTTCTCTTCTCATTCACTCATTCATTCTTTCTTTCACTAGTTTTTAAATTCCATGTACAATCTGATGAGTCAGAAAATAATATTCCCTGCTGGGAACTCACTTCTGATAGATAAATGTATTTATCCAATGTTTTACTTAACATTTGCATCCTTTACCGCAGCCAAAATTAATTATTCTTTTTAACCTCAAACCTACTCACCTTCACATCTTCCCCATTTCAGTAATTCGCTCTAACAGTCTTTCAGTTGACTGGACCCAAACTGTAGATTCTTGACACATTTGCTTGTTTCAAAAACCATTTGCTGTACTTTCAAAAAGTACCTGAAATCAGAACATTTCTCATTAGTGTTATTTGTTACTTTTATTGTTTTCCAAGCCCCAATTATCCTTTCCTACTATTAATAAAACAACCTTCAAACTTCTCTTCCTGTTTCTTTCTGCCTTATTATATATTATTTTCTATATATCCATTTGGGAGCTCTGGTGGCATAGTGCCTAAGGCATTTGACAGCTAACCAGAAGGCTGGTGGTTCAAACCCACCAGCCACTCTTCGGAAGGAAGACTGGGCAATCTACTTCTGTAGAGATACTGCCTCAGAAACCCAAGGAGGGGTTACTCTGAGTAGGATTTGACTTGATGGCAGTGAGTTTGGTTTTGGATATATCGATTTGGAGATCTTTAATAATGCAAGACATATAATTGTCATTGCTCTGCTGTAAAGCCACCAATGGTGAGACTATTCAGAATAAAAAGCACTGCCATGACACTATACTATACTAATGTAATCTGAAGCAAGTGTATGTGAGATATATATGTAATTTTACATGTTCTAGTAGCCACATTAAAAAGAAAATAGAATAAAAAATATTAAATTTAATTTAATATGCTTTATTTAACTCATCTTGCCAGTTGCCATTGAGTCATGGAGACCATGTGTGTGTCAGAGTAGAATTTTGATGCACCAGGTCTTCAATGGCTGAATACTTGGATGCAGATTGCCAGACCTTTCTTTTGAAGGATCTTTGGGAGGACTCAAATTGCCAACCTTTTGGTTAGCAGTGAATGCTTAACCATTCTCACCACCCAGAGACCCTAGTATCTTTTCAATACAAAAATTAGGAATGGAATATTTAACACTTTCTTTTTCCATACTAAGTCTTCAAAATCTGGTGTGTGTTTTACATTTACATGACAACTCAAATAGGACTAGCAGTGTTTCAAAGGCTCAACAACCACATATAACTTGTTGTTGTTGTTGTTATGTGCCTTCGGGTCGGACCCGACTCATAACGACCCCTCCTTGGGTTTTTGAGGCAGTATCACTACGGAAGTAGATTGCCCAACCTTCCTTCTGAGGAGTGGCTGGTGGGTTTGAACCACCAGCCTTCTGGTTAACAGTCAAATGCCTTAGGCACTATGCTACCAGAGCTTCCCCGCATATAACTAGTGGTTAACTATTTGTCAAGACTGCTATACAACCTGCCATAGCAGGTGCTCATGCCTACTCATTACCTCCCAAATTTCAACATTTACTATACTTCTCCTTACTTAGTTTGATCTTTTTATCTTTTGTATGTTTGTTGAACATATCAGACCCACTCCCATTTCTGGAACTTAGCACTTGCCTCTCCCTAACATCCTCTTCTCCTTGATACCTTCATGGTCCAGTACTTTATCTCCTTCAAGTGGTTTCTCAGAAAATAGCAATGCTGTTACCTTCCTAGTACCTCATGCCCCCCTAAATTACACCTCTCACCACCTGGCATATTACATTAATTACTATTTTTGTAGGAAAAAATGATTGAATTATCAACATCCAAACATTTTTCCCTAAAAGTGGCAATTTCACATGATTCAGAGTATATACACATGTTAATATATACTCATACACACATAAACACAAAATATTTTGTTCCAATAAAATGTCATTAAAAAAACTTAAGACCAATCATTGCATTTTATATATATATGTGTGTATTTTTCATTCTGTCACTATGCCCTAGAGAGCAAGCTACATAAAGGGAAGGAGTTTTGCTTGACTATCCATTGCTATATTGCTCTCATCTACTGCAGTGATGGCTTATAGTGGATACTTGATAAATATTTGTTTAACGAAGGGAAGGATTAAAATGTCTAGACGTTACTATAGATTACTTATAACGATATACGGTACTGTATTTATTTAAAACAAAAAAATATGGAAATGTTTTGCAAGGTGTATCTATTACCTATTCATGGGTAACAATCCACCTCAAAATTAGTGGCTTAAATGAGGAGTCAGCAAAACTTTCTGTAATTATCTCTATGATAAATATTTTGCAAGGCATCAGGTCTCTTTCTCAACCATGCAATGTTTCAGTTATAGTGAAAGAGCAGCCTTAGACTACACATAAACAAATAGACATTTTCCCAATAAATCAATTGAAACACAAAATATTTTGTTCCAATAAAAATTTCATTTACAAAAACTTAGGACCAATCATTGCATTGTAGTTTGTCGAGGCTTGAAGTAACAATCATTAATACTACTTATGAATCTGTGGAGTAAGTGAAAGGTTCTGCTGATCGGGGCCAAGTGAGCTGATCTCAGCAAAGCTCTCTCATGTATCTGAGGCTGGCAGAAAAGTGAATCAGGCTGATATCTAATCTGGCTTCATTCATCTGCCTGGTGTTTGACTGCTATTGGTTTAGGCAATATGAGTAACTTGGCCAATCATCTTAGATCCTCTAGCAGGCTAACCTGGGAACATTTATATGGAGTCTTGGAAGGGTTCCAGAAAAGTAAATGTAAGCAAGGAAGGATTCTTAAAGCCATATTCTGTTGAACAAAGGAAGATAAAAATAAATCCCAGATTTAACTAGGGGCATAACAGATTTCCACTGTCATCAAGTTGATTCCAACTCATAGTGACCTTATAGGACAGAGTAGAACTTCTCCATAGGTTTTTCAATGCTATAACTCTTTGCAAAAGCAGACTGCCATACCTTTCTCCTGTGGAGCAGCTGGTGGATTCCTATGACTGACTGTTTGGTTAGAAGCCAAAAAAGCTTTAACCACTGTACCACCAGCACCCCTAGACTCATTAACAGCCTGCAATATGCAGGTGAAACAACTCTGCTAACTGAAAGCCAAGAGTACTTGACATACTTGCTAATGACTATAAAAGCCTACAGCCTTCAACATTGATTAAACTTCAACATAAAGTAAGCAAAATTCCTCATAACTGGACCAATACGCAACAGCATGGTAAATGGAGAAAAGACTGAAGTTGTCAATGATTTCCTTTCACAAGGATCCAAAACCAATGCTCAAGAAAGCAGCAGTCAAGAAATCCAAAGAAGTATTACATTGGGCAAATTTGCAGCAAAGATTTCTTTAGAGTGTTAAAAAGCAAAGATGTCACTTTGAAGATTAAGGCAAACCTGACACAAACCATGGAATTTTCAATTGTCTCATATACATATGAAAGGTAGACAATGAATAAGGAAGACTGAAGAAGAATTGATGTATTTGAATTATTATGCTGGCGAAGAGTATTGAATATACCACAGACTGCTAGAGTAATGAACACATTTGTCTTGGAAGAAGTAGACAGAATGCTTCTTAAAGGTGAAGATGATGAGACTTCATCTGACTTTTGACATGTAATCAGGAGGGAGCAGTTCTTTGAGGAGGACATCATATTTGATAAAATAGAGAGTCAGTGAGAAAGAGGAATGAATACCTCAAACAAGATGGATTGATGTAGCAGATGCAAAAATGAGCTCAAACACAACAATGATTGTGAGGAGGTGCAGAACTGGATAGTGTTTTGTTCTGTTGTACTTGCGGTTGTTATGAGTTGGAACCTATTTTACAGCACCTAACAACAACAATGTAACAGATTTATTTTTATTGAGATTAAATGCAGTCACAAATCAAAAAGGCATGAATATAGAGAAGGAAAATAATTGCATCAATTTTTACAAGGTACCATGCAATGCATTTTTATTTTAAATCCAATGAACTATTTCCAGGAATCAGTTCATTATTAGAAATATTCTGTACCAGTGTCAAATAAATAAATGTGAGCCTAAGACAATTTCCTTTTTAAGATAATTTTCTTTATTCTAGTTTACAGCATTTTTTTGAATTTGATGAAAATTTTTAAATCTTTGCCAATGCCAGGAGTTTTCATATACTGATTTAATCATACTTGCCCCATATTGACTGTTGTTGTTTAACTCATCAGAACCATCTGAACAGCTCTTATCTTTCAATTTTTATTTTCACCTAAAATTCTTTCAATTTCTGTTTTATTATTTGCATTATGGTGTCTGAAGCAAATCTCTTATAAATGTATCTTGGTTAATTCTTTTATTTTGGTAGAAAATGCTGAAACTTCAGTCCCTGAAAATAAACAATGCTAGAGTTTAATTTCTAATGCTAAATATCACCATGATGCTTTTTATTTTGGTGATACCCTAGAGGTAGTGGTTCAGTCAAATATTTTATTACCTGCTTATCTCTGTTTGCTTCACCAGACTGTTCAGAAAATGAAAGCAGATGGAGCTGGCCCTAAACGTAGCTCACAGAGACACTTACTTACTCATTAAAGTTTGCAATAGATCTAAACAGGCAGTGCAGAAATGCCTTGTTTTTATGATAACAATTTATTTTCTTCATTTCACTCCACAAAGTGAAAAAAATACTCTTTAACATCAAGTTATTTTCAGAGAATCCTATTCTTCAGAAAATATGTAAATTTAATAAAATATAGACTATTTTCTAGTAAATTTATATTTTAATAGCAGGAAAACATCACCTAATACTTTCTTTTTATAAAATATATTAAACTAATTAATAAGGAGAGACATGGTAAAATTTTCAATTGCTATGCAGGAGACCTGGGCTCCCATATGTCAAAGAAAGTCCTGATGATTTACTTCTGAAAATTAGCCAAAGAAAGCCCTGTGGATTACAATAGTCTGATCTATAACTAGTCCTGGAGATGGTACAGGACCGGAAGCTTTTCTTCTGATTGCATAGAGTCACCATGAGGAAGGGACAATTCAAGGGAAGCTAACAATAACAACACATAGCTTACATTCATTCCATCCAAGTCCAAAATTGAAAATAATAAGGTCAAATGAAAACAGAAATTAAATGCACAATTATCAAGCAATTTAATTTTTAAGTTATCTAAATATTTTGCATAAAAGTATCATAAAACCCACTGCCAGTGAGTTAATTACAGCCCATAGAGACCCTATAAAACCAAACCAAACTCATCACAATCAAGTCGATTCTGACTGAGAGTGACCTCCCATTGGGTTTTGAAGGCTGAAAATCTTCCTCATCTTTCTTCTGTGGAGCAGCTGGTGGGTTGGAATCACTGAGTTTTTGGTTAGCAGCCAAATGCCTTAAACAGTACACCACCAGAGTTCCTTATAGTGGCACTACTGGACAGAGTAAAATTGCTCCACCATTTCCAAGGCTGTAAATATTATGGAAGCAGACTGCCCCATCTTTCTCCCACAAAATGGCTGGTGGGATCCAACCACCAATTTTTTGTTTAGCAGCCAAGCATTTAACCACTGCACCCTCAGCCTAGAAAACCCTATGGGGCAGTTCTACTCTTTCCGTATGTGGTCATTATGCTTTGGAATTGACTCCAAAGTACCGAACAACAACAAAAAAAATTAGAAAAACAATTTCCTTACAGATTATTTGAACCCCTGACCTTTTGGTTGGCAGCTCAGTACTTTAACCACTGCACCACCAGACCTCCTATATTTTGTGTAGTGATAAATGGAGAAAAGATTGAAGTCATCAAGAACTTCATTTTACTTAGACCCACAATCAACAGTCATGGAAGCAGCAGTCAAGAAATCAAATGATGTATTGCACTGGGTAAATCTGTCTCAAAAGATTTATTTAAAGTGTTAAGGAGCAAAGATGTCACTTGGAAGGTGAAGGTATACCTGAAACATGTCATGGTATTTTCAATAGGCTTGTTTGCATATGAGAGTTGGACAATGGATAAGAAAGACCACAGAACTGATGCATTTGAATTGTGCTGTTGGTGAGGAATATTGAATATACCATGGACTACTATAAAAATAAATAATTCTGTCTTGGAGGAAGTACAGCCAGAATCCTCCTGAGAAGTTGGAATATCCAGACTTCTTTTTTACTTTAGTCATGTTGTCAGAAGGGACCAGTCCCCAGCAAAGGATGCAATGTTCAGAAAAGTAAAGGGTCAGTGAAAGGGAAAGACCTTCAATGAGATGGATTGACACAGTGGCTGAAATCATGGACTCAAGCATGTAAACTATTGTGAGGATGGTGTCAGACTAGGCAGTGTTTGGTTCTGTTGTACACTGAGTATCTATGAATGGGAACCTACTCAATACTCCTAACAAAAAGAGAGTTTTTTTTTATTATTTTATTTTTTTTAATCATACTGAAAAAGGAAACTCTCACATTTTTCCTTTTCCTTATGATTTTATTGGAGATACAATGACAGTTATTACCACTGAGTGAATTAATACGAGTATTGAGATGCACTTCAAAGTTATTGTCTGATCATTCACAACTAGAATTATAGGTATTGCAGCTTTTCATGGAAACATGTGAAATTAATTACTCTACAAACATTTCTGGCTAAAAGAAGTCATTTTTGGGAGAGATATTGTAAAATAGAATGCATCATGCAATGCTGATTTTAACAATAGTTTATTGATTTTATTTTTAAAGTTTATACAGTTTAGACTATATTTTTATGTTTATTTTATATACCAAAAAGCCAAACTAACTGCCGTTGAGTCGAACTCGAGTCATAGTGACCCCTCCTTGGTTTTCCGAGGTGGTATCACTATAGAAGTAAATTGCCCAACCTTCCTCCCAAGGAGTGGCTGGTGGGTTTGAACCGCCAGCTTTCTGGTTAGCAGTCAAGTGCCTTAGGTACTATACTCCCAGAGATCCCTATTTTATATAAGATGCATCATTAATGAAAAAAAACTTTCAATTTAGAAAATTTGCTGTAAAACTTAAGGGTTAAAACCTCTTCCAAACATGAATTCTCCCATTAGTTTTCACTGGAGAACAGAGGCTTGACTTCAAAGAAGCTTCAAGCACTCATTAGTTGACACAAACACTATTCAGGATGCACATAGGAAAAAAAAAGGCATCTTTTATATTCATAAGCTACTTCCACAGTTCAAACCAACACACTTGAAAAGATCATGTTTCTAAGGCTCCATATTGCCTTCTAGGTATTTGGGTTAGAATTGATTTTAACTTAATGAATTTTGATTCTAACATTTCTATTGCGTCACCCTTTGTAAAATGATATTTCTTTACTAAACTAGTTCATTGGCATATTTTAAATTGATCTATAATAATAATATTAGGGAGCTCTGGTAGCATAGTGGCTAAGACACTTGCCTGCTAACCAGACGTCTGGCGGTTCAAACCCACCAGCCACTCCTCGGAAGGAAGGTTGGGCAATCCTACTTCCGTAGTGATACTGCCTCGGAAACCCAAGGAGGGGTCGCTATGAGTCGGGGCTGACTCGACAGCACATAACAACAACAACATAATAATATTATAGTAAAATATAAGTGAATATAATCACAGAATACTCACTTTTCTATACTGATCACTCAAGTTTACTTTATTTCTTATTCTTTCACAGATTTAAAGAAAAATTACTTTTATTTTCTCTCATTTGATGATTATTTGTTATTAAAATCTCTCTTGACTTTTGGATAGCTCTGTGGACTCCATTTGCTTTTTTATATTCTTTATATTGAAATAGCTAGCTACTCTCTTAGTCCAAACAAAACAAAAAACACATGCAGAAAAACCTGAGGTTAAAAGAAATACACAAACAAAAAGAGAAGCTTTCCTTTCAAAATTTCATTTCCTCTACTGTGTATCCTGATAACAGTGAACCATGAGAAGATTATGGTCATACATCATTTCTGCTACAAATTATTAAAATATCTGTGGCAGTTTTTCCCTCAGAAAGTCCCACATTTCACATCACAAAGCATAAAATTCCCAATTGTTTTTAAATAATTATCTCTTTTATTTTATTTTACTTTTTGTTAATTACTTAAAGTAAAACTAAAACAAAACCAAAACATACACAACTGTAGGTTTTCAGAAATCTCCAGATTAGCACCTCTACAATGAACTCATTCATTTGAAGTGTCCAAATCTCATTTAATAGAAAAATGTATGATGAAAAAGTGAAAGAAAATGGCTTATAGTAAGCATATTGCTTAATATAATATATGCTTAAACATAGTATTCAACATATTGCTGAAACCAAATTATTACTTCAAAAACATTTAATAAGCAGAATCCCACAAATACAGTAAAAGCAATATTTTAGGTAATCGGAACATTTGGAAATGAAAATCTTGAAATGTCTTTAGTCTTTCTACGTCATCTCCATGATCTCTACTACTTTGCATGCCTTTTAAAATCCATGAATCTTATTAAGTCTGTGGTTTTGTATTATCATATAGTTATATAAATCATGAGAACATCATTCAAACCTTTGGTCAGGAAATAGAAAAAGGGTTCTACTAGGGTCACCATAAGTCAGAATTTTTTCAATACAATTTATTTTAGTTCATTTTTAAAATGTTAGTTGTAGGGAAAAAATGGTCACTAAAAATACAAATATACTATCAAACAACAGGATTGGACAGTTTCAGAGAGAGACCTTAGAATAAAATTTGTCTTTAGTCACTGAATTCCTGGGGTGACATGTCAATAGCAAACAGACACTCTGTTGCCATTTATAACTCCCTCAGCAGGAACTCAGGATACTCAGTGGGTATTCAGTGACTATAGGATGACTGCTGTGCCCTGAATTAGTTTTAATCCTCTTACTAAAAAAGAAAAATGAGAGCCCATAACATAGTTAAGAGAAATGAGGTAGAGAGATGGTGTGAATATTACAACATATGATTATTGATGGAGATTGTTGTTATTAT
>NW_006922003.1:1022584-1023091 GCF_000298275.1 Orycteropus afer afer | reverse complement strand
TATCTCTATCTCTATTTATATCTATATCTATCTATCTATCTATATAAATGGAGCTCTGGTGGTATAGTGCCTAAGACATTTAACTGTTAACCAGAAGGTTGGCAGTTCAAACCCCACCAGCTGCTCTGTGGGAAGAAGATGGGGCAATACACTTCTGTAAAGATTTAATGCCTTTAGGGTCACTATGAGTTGGAATTGACTCATATATATATGTACACATATATATATATATATGACCAAAAAACCAAACTCACTGCCAACAAGTCTATTCCAACTCATACATATAGATTTATATTCATATTTCTATTTTGTATGTGTGTTGTGTTATTTTTTGTGTTATTTGTGTGTTGTTTTTTTGTGTTATTTGTGTGTTGAGTTATAAAAGATATTTAGTATTAGACTATTCACCTGAAAAAGATTAAAAAAAACAAAAACAAACAAACAAAAAAAATCCCTGCCATCAATTTGATGCCTACCCATAGAAAGGGAGCTCTGGTAGCATAGTGC
>NW_006922003.1:1018460-1021589 GCF_000298275.1 Orycteropus afer afer | reverse complement strand
CCTGTAAAAATAATTCAATTAAGAAGAGTTTTATCTAATTCAAGTTCACAATTTTATGTTGCTTAATAAAGCATATTATAAGCTGTAATTTGTAATATTTGAACCTGAAAGTCAATAAAGACTGCCCAGAAAAGAAGTGCTTCTTACATATTAAATTATTTTTATGTATGTAGATGTAATAAATTCTCATTTATAAATAATGTCTGAAAAATTCTGTCTATAATTTAATATAGCTTCTCATGAACTGTAAATTTTCATAGTAATAGCAGGATATATGAGAACTTGAATAATTTTTTAATGAAGAAAGTATACCATCTATATCAGTGCTTTGACCAAAATAGTTAATTACTTTCTTGATAGTGGATATACACATATAGTTTACAATTAAGTGCTACATTTTATTTTTCATCTTTCTTTGGATAGCATATTCAGCATGAAAATATCAGTGCCTAAGGCATTTGACTGCTAACAAGAAGGTTGGCGATTCAAACCTGCTAGCCATTCCATGGAAGGAAGACTGGGAAATCAATTTCTGTGAAGATTTACTGCCTTGGAAACCCAATGGGAGTCGCTATGAGTCAGAATTTACTCGATGGCAGTGAGTTTTTGTTTGTTTGTTTGTTTATTTTAGGTGGTGTCTCAAATGATTTATAAAACAAGGTTAAGCATCCATTAAAAATAATGGAACTAAGTCAAGAAAACTACATGGAAAAAGGAAATTATTATTTATAACACTAATTTCATACAGATATCAAAAGCTAATGAGCAAATGCATTTAACACAACACTTAATTGGCTGTTCATAAATATTAACTAATAATATTTATGCAGAATTTATGAAGATGATGCCATAAGATGCTCTATTGATATACAAATTAATCAGCCTTATAGGAGACCAGGAAGGAAGTGAGCCAGTGCAGGGAGTTTGGAGCAGCTGAGGGAGACCAGAAAGCAAGCCAGTGGCAGTTTTGGAACCACTGAGGGAGAGCAGGAAGTGAGTTGAGTGGTCTGGAACAACTAAGGGAGACAAACTTGTCTATCAATTTGTTGTCCTGTGGTGGCCTGAGTGTTGCTCTGAGACTGGAGGCTATGCCGCCAGTGTTTCAAATACCGGCAGGGTCACTCATGGTGGACAGGTTTCAGAGGAGCTTCCAGACTAAGACAGACTCAGAAGAAGGAAGGGGCTATGCCACCAGTGTTTCAAATGCCAGTAGGGATAATAATGGTGGACAAGATTCAGCAGAGCTTCCAGACTAAGACAGACTCAGAAGAAGGAAGAAGCCAGCCACTTCTCAAATTATTGGCCAGTGAAAAACTTTTGAATAGCAGAGAAACACTGTCTGATACATTACCAGGCAACTTTATGAATACCCAGGGAACATTGTCCAATATAGTGTCAGAAGATGAGCCCATCACATCAGAAGGCACTCAAAATACAACTGGGAAAGAGCTGCCTCCTCAGAGTACAGCTGACTTTAATGATGTGGCTAGAGTAAAGCTGATGTGACATGACGCAAGATGAGAAAAAACAGCTGCAACATCCATTGATATTGGAACATGGAATGTATGCCATATGAATCTAGGAAAACTGGAAGTTATCAAAAATGAAATGAAATGCATAAGATTGATATCCTAAGCATTAATGAACTGAAATGGACTGGTTTGGGCTGTTTTGAATCAGACTAACATATGATCTATTATGCTGGGAATGACAAATTGGCGAGGAATGGCATGCCATTTATCATCTCAAAGAATGCATCAAAATCTCTCCTGAAGTACAATGCTGTCAGTGATAGAACAATATCCACATGCCTACATGGAATGCCAGTTAATACTACTAATATTCAAAATTTTGCACCAACCACCAAAGCCAAAGATGAGGAAATTGAAAATTTTTACCAACTTCTTCAGTCTGAGATTGACCAAATATACAATCAAGATGTGCTGATTATCACTGGTGCTTGGAATGCAAAAGTTGGAAACAAAGAAGTATTACTGGTAGTTGGAAAATTTGGCCTTGGTGACAGAAATAACACTGGAGACCGCATGATAGAATTTTGCAAAACCAATGATTTATTCATTGAAAATACCTTTTTTCAACAAATAAACAGCAGCTGTACACATGGACTTTGCCAGATGAAGTACACAGGAATCAGATTAACAAAATCTGTGGCAAGAGGTGATAGAGAAGCTCAATATCTTCAGCCAAAACAAGGCCAGGAGCTGACAGTGGAACAAACCATCAACAGCTCATATGCAGGTTCAAGTTGAAGATGAAGACAATTAAAACAAGTCCACAGGCCAAAATGTTACCTTGATTATATCCCTCCTGAATTTAGAGACCATCTAAAGAATAGATTTGATGCATTGAACATCAATTACCAAAAAACAGAGGAATTGTGGGATGACATCAAGAACATAATTCATGAAGAAAGCAAAAGGTCATTAAAAAGACAGGAAAGGAAGAACAGACCAAAAAGGATGTCAGAAGAGACTCTGAAAATTGCCCTTGAATAGCAATAGCTAAAACAGATGGAGAAAATGACAAGATAGAAGAGCTGAACAGAAGATTTCAAAGATACAAAATCAATTATTATAATGAAATGTGCAAAGACCTTAAGTTAGAAAACCAAAAAGAAAGATCACACTCACCATGTCTCAAGCTGAAAGAACTGAAGAAAAAATTTAAGCCTTGAGTTGCAGTATTGAAAATTCTATGGGCAATATATTGAATGATGCAGGAATCACAAAAAGAAGATAGAAGGGATGCACAGAGTCACTGTACCAAAAAGAATTGGCCAATGTTCATCTATTTCAGGAAGTGGTATATGATGAAGAACCAATGGTATTGAAGGAAGAATGAAGCTGCACTGAAGGAATTGGTGAAAAACAAGACTCCTGGAATTGATAGACTATCCATTGAGATGTTTCAACAAATGAATGCTGTGCTGTAGGTACTCTCTTAGCCATGCCAAGAGATTTGGAAGACAGCTACCTGGGCAACTGACTGGAAGAGATCCCTACCCGTACCCATTCCAATGAAAGGTGATCCCACAGAAAGTGGAAATTATCTAACAATATCATTAATATAAGCCAAAAAAAAAAAAAAAAAAAAAAAATCAAACCCACT
>NW_006922003.1:1012664-1018079 GCF_000298275.1 Orycteropus afer afer | reverse complement strand
CACTTGATTGTACTCCTGAGGAACCTGTATATAGACCAGGAGGCTGTCGTTCAAATGGAACAAGGGGACACTGCACGGTTTAAAATTAAGAAGGGAGTGTGTTAGGGTTGTATACTTTTACCATACTTATTCAAACTATGTGCTGAGCAAATGACCTGAGAAGCTGTACTATATGAAGAAAAACATGCCATCGGCATTGGAGTAAGACTCATTAACAACCTGAAATACACAGATGGCACAATTTTGTTTGCTGAAAGTGAGGATGACTTGAAGCACTGACTGATGAAGATTGAAGACTACAGTCTGCAGTATAGTTTACACCTCAATATAAAGAAAACAAAAATCCTCCCAACTAGGCCCATAAGCAGCATCACGATAAACGGAGCAAAGATTGACGTTGTCAGAGTACATGTTACTTGGTTGTATAATTACCACCAATGGAAGCAGCAGTCAAGAGATCAGATGTATTGCATCGGGCAAATCTGCTGCAAAACACCTCTTTCATGCTCTGAGAAGCAAAGACTTCTCCTTGAGGAGTACAATGTGCCTAACCCAAGCCATGGCATTTTCAATTGCCTCAGATGTATGTGAAAGCTGGCCAATGAATAAGGAAGACCAAAGAAGAGTTTAAGCTTTTGAGTTGTGGTGTTGGCAAAGAATGCTGAAAGTACTGTGGACTAATAAAAGTCTTGGAAGAAGTGCAGCTGGAATGCTCCTTGGAAGCGAGAATGGCCGGACTTTGTCTGACCCACTTTGGTCATGTTGTCAGAAGGGACTATTCTCTGGAGAAGGATATCATGTCTGGTAAAGTGGAGGGTCAATGAAGAAGGGGAAGTCCCTCAACAAAATGGATTGACACAGTGGCTACAATGAAGCCTGATATCTTTCTCCTGGGAATGGTCCCTTCTGACAACATGACCAAAACAGGTAAGACAAAGTCTGACCATTCTTTCTGCCAAGGATTCAGGAAGATTCTGGCTACACTTCCTCTGGTATGGATTTGTTCATTCTTCTGGTATTCCTTTGTATTCTCAGTATTTTTTGCAAACACCACAATTCAAAGGCATCAATTCATCGTTGGTTTTCCTTACTCATTGCCCAGCTTTCATAAGTGTATGAATTAATTGAAAACACCATGCCTTGGTTCAGGCACACTTCATTCTTCAAAGTGATATCATTGCTCCTTAACACTTTAAAGAAGGTCTTTTACAGCCAATTTTCTATAGAAGGTTAAACAGAGAAATAAAATAGAAGGAAAATAAATGATAAATAAAGAGGAGTAATAATAAGAAGTTTGAGACTTTATTATGTTCTAGAACTATATATATATATATATATATATATATAATTTCTGTTGCTCTTTTATTTTCTAAGTGCAGTGTTTTCTTTTTAAAATTTACAGTGAATTAAGGATATGTATGAGCACTGGTAGTGCAGTGCCTAAGGCACTTGATTGCTAACCAGAAGGCTGGTGGTTCAAACCCACCAGCTACTCCTGGGAAGGAAGGTTGGGCAATCTACTTCCATAGTGTTACTGCCTCAGAAACCCAAAAAGGGGTCGTTATGAGTTGGGTCCGACTCGAGGGCACATAACAACAGCACCATATGTCTATAAAGAGCCCTGGCTGCACAATCACTAAGCACTCAGATAGTAATGGAAACATTGACAGTTCAAATTCACCAACTGCTCCATGGAAGAAATGAACTGGCAGTCTGCTCCCATGAAGTTTACAGTCTATGAAACATTAGGGAGCAGTTCTATTCCATCCTACAAGGTTGGTATGAGTCAGAATTGACTTGACATACACAACAAAAATGACGTATGTGCAAATTCCATAAATATTTAGTCAGAGATTTTATTTTTGACTTGAAAAGCTTATAATATGAAAATAAGACATTTTATCTATTTTGTCAGCAATTTAACAATGTTATAAATTCTGATATTAAAAAATATAGATCAGAGACTTCCCACAAGGTGGCAGAATATGTAGACAAACTACACAGACCGTCTACAACAAAGAAACAAGAAACCAATTGAAACAGATACAAGGATAATCCTGGAACCCTGAGCTTCAAAGGAACAATAAAGAAGTGGATTAAAATACCAACTTGTAGAAGAAACTCAATGGAAACAGCAAATAAAGAGACAAACAGAGCTGTGAACTGTTGACTAGAATGATGGCATGGCTATTTTGAATATTTACAAGTGGTGTTCCCATCTGGACAGCAACCTGATAATCAGCTCGGCTTGCCAAGGACTGCACAGGCAACCACATTGATGGCACACAGAAAGGCACAATATTCGTTTTGTTCCTCTCCTTCCAATGAACAGAGGTGTGGACATCCTCCCTTCTTCCTTCTGGGTCAGCAGGAATTCTTTCTGGACCAAGGGCCCTGCCATAAGCTGCCATTTGGGCAGGCAGAAACTGGTCCTGGGACTAGGCAGCCTGCTCTAAGCCACCTTTTAGGATAGTAGGAACATTCCCTGAGACCAGGCACCCTACACTCAACCACTTTTTGGGATAGCAGGAACTTTTCTGAGAGTGAGGCCTTGTACCCATTTGCCTTTTGAGATAATAGGAACTTTGCTTGGGACCAGATGTCCTGCCTACAGCTGCTTTTTGTATTGGTAGGAGTTCTCCCAGGCACATTACTGCCAGTGGCCTTTGTACTGGTAAGAATTTTTCTTGATCCTTCTGGGCCAGCAGGAATTCATCTGGGATCTGGGGCCTTGACCCATATTTCTTCTGAAGTAGATAAGAATTAATCCTGAAATCAGCCACCCTGCTTCCATCTGCCTTTTGGGCTGGCTGGAAATATTTTGGGATCAGGCACCTTATATACAGTCACCTCTTGGAATGGGAAGAACTTTTTCTGGAAGTGAGGACTCTGTGCCCAGCTACTTTTTGGGACAGCAGGAACTTTATCTTAGGACCAGATGCCCTGTTCCCAACTGCTTTTTTTCATGAACAGGAATTCCTTCTGGAATCATATACATTTCTTCTAGCTGCATTTGGCCTGACAGGAACTTTTCTGGGTGCAGGTGCCCTGCCACCAGATATCTTCTGAGTCAGCAGGAACTAGTCTGGGATCAGGTATCCAGGCCCCGCTTGCCTTCTGGGTAGGCAGGAACTAGTGCTGGGATCAGGCATATGATTCCATGCTGCCTGCATGGCCAGCAGGAATACCATCTGGGTGTCCTGACTCCATTTTGATTTTTTTTTAATTATTTTTTTTTTCACTTCCTCCTTTCTTTCCTTGTATGTATTTTTTCTTCTTTCCCTTCCCTGATTCTTCTTCTTCTTCTTCTTTTTCTTTTTTTTGTTGTTTGTTTTGCTTTATTCCTGGTTCTTTTCTTTTTTCTACCTTTTCTCTTTTTGTTTTCCCATCTCTTTTTTCTTATGTTTCCATTACTACTTTATTTCTCTTACTGTCTTTTCTTTTATTCCTTGAAAAATTTTATTTTCTTTCTTTTTCTCTTTGTCTTCCTTTGGTACTTCTCCCATTATTTTCTTTTCAGTCCTCCCCTTTTGTGGTGGCTGTTGATTTATGCTGTTTGTGGCTTTTGTTCTCTTGTTTTTAAATTTTCTTTCTTTCTTTCTTTTTTTTTGTTTTTTTTGTTTTTGCTCTTTTGTCCCACCTGATGGGAGTTAGAAACCATGCCCATGTGCCCCAACCATATCTACACCTCCTACAGCTTTATCCCCTGAGCAAAGGACACCTCTTGCTTCTGCACCAACTGATCAACAATAGATGGTGGACAATACCAGTCAAACCCACCTTCACCTGGTCTACATAAACAGCTAACAGGGATGTATGCACAAATTCTCATCATCTATAACACTCACAAGGAGACGTGTGCTGAGTGCATAAGTGCTGCCAAATTAGTGAAAAGTATAGTAAGCTAGCCCTGCTCTCTCAAATATATTAAAGCATAATAAAAGAAAATGGCAAGAACAACAAAACCTGGGTGAATCACATCAACATACAATCACCAATTAACTATATAAATACAATGACATCACAATATCTCAGAGGCAACTGACAATCTCAGTTTACCAAATGAGGCAAGATAAAGTAGTACAAACAAGGAACAAGAATACAGAGACAGAAAACTTGACTGAGGAAAAAGTGGCATTGGAATTACTCAATGAGGAATTCAGAAGAATTCTATTTAGTACCTTCAACAGATTGAGAGAGAGATCAAAGAAAACACTGACAAAATGAAAGAAAGCACTGAAAAAAGTAAGGAAAACAGAGAAAACTCTAGAAGAATTTATGAAAACAATACAAGAAGAAACTGACAAAATAAGTGAAAAATTAGAAACCATACAAAACAGCACATAGTAATTCAGAAGACTAATAGTAAGATTTCAGAAGTAGATAATGTTAGGCCGAAGCAAACCCAAGCCACCAACATTTCAGTTAGCAGCTTCCTCCGGGTGTCAAGCCCTGATGAGACAGCCTGATAAGACAACCAAAGTGACAGAACCCGCCCAGACTGGAAAGTCCCATGCAGTGGCAGGCTTCCTCTTGTGAAGCCCCCTCATGCTAATTAAGTGCAGACCCATACTAACAGCTAATTTGTCCTCCACAAGACTATAAACCCTCCCCTCCCCAGCCAGGTGGTGCGACTTCCTTGGCCCCTCTCAGGGACCCGTGAACCTCGCCCACACCCCTCTTGGGGGCCTGTAAACCTCCCCCGGAAACTCAGAATAAAAACTTCTCTTTAACCTCACTTTTGTGCGTCCTCTTCTCCTTACTGTGGCCTTACATTTGGTGCCGAACCCCGGGAAGAGGAGTAGAACCTGAGGGAATTCTTACTCCCCTTCTCCCTCTTCCTTCCGGACCAGGGAATTCCGGCCCCCTGCATCCACCACCGGTAAGTCACATCTTACCCTTTACTCAATGCCCACCAGAGGATATACATCTTGTATTCTGTTGTCCTCCATCCTGCGGGCCATTTTAATTTTTTTAACTGTAAGCAATGAACCAGTGCCTACTACCAGATGATTTAAATTAGTTCTGTTGTAACCTGTCTGCGTCTGACTGAGAAGTTGTGTGAATGTTTCTGTGATGCTCCAAGATCTAGGTCGCGGAGCCTGAGTGGGCCCTCAGTTGATTTCCGTGTGAAGTCAGATCGGCATCATGGTGTGGCTCTGCCCTCCGCTCCGGGGTTTATACGGAGACACCTTAGCCAAAGACTCACTTAAATCCCCAAAAGGGGAGCGGACAACCGAGCATCTGACTAGTCCTTGGGACATGTCTCCAGTGTGATTATTTTCCTCTTTTAATATCTCCTGTGGATTGCTTTTGGGGAATTGACTTGCCCAAAGGTCTGAGTTCTGCACCGGAGTTTTCTGCCTCACTGGCACAGGGAAAAATCATGGTACCACGTCAGAAACTCCTCACAGT
>NW_006922003.1:1003453-1012065 GCF_000298275.1 Orycteropus afer afer | reverse complement strand
TTATGCTGCAACACAACCCCCTCTCCCCCAAGTAACACCTTCCTCCCTTCCCCTTCCCCCTACAACTCCCTATCCTCCTATCTCACCTACCTCCCCAGACATCCTCCTCTGCCTCTCCCACCCTTTCCTCTCCAGACACCCAGTCCAAACACACCAGAGATCCAAAAAAATAAAATGCTCCAATGCCTCCTGGCAGGTCTGCAAACTGCCTCTCATAAAACAATTAATTTTGACAAACTCCAAAACAGTACCCAACTTCTAGATGAAAACCCAGCCACCTTCCTGAACCGATTAACCAAAACCCTTACCCAATTTACCCATCTAGACCTTTCCTTTCCAGCTGGAACCACAGTCCTAGCCACTCATTTCACAACCCAATCAGCTCCTAACATTAGAAAGAAACTAAAAAAAAAAAAAAAAAAGCTAAAGAGGAACCCCAAACTCCCATTGAGACTGAGTAAATATGGCCTTTAAAGTCTTTAACACCCGAGAGGAGAAAGCGGAGGCAGATGGAGAAGCCAGGACCCACCAGAAAGCCGCCTTGCAGGCCAATGCCTCGCTAGCGGCCCTGAGGCCAGCACATAGTGACAGAAGACCTCCTTCCTCTGCGGCTCCCCGATCCTGCTTCAAGTGAAAATATTACTAATTATTGTATTACTATGTAGACTTAGAACATTAATACTCATAAAACCAAACAAACCAAAGTCACTGCCATTGAGTTGATCATAACCCATAATGATCTGTTTGCAAAGAGTGGAACTGTCTCACAGGGTTTCTAAGGCTGTAAATCTTTATGGAAGCAGACTGCCTTATCTTTTTCCTGAGGAGCAGCTGGTGAGTTTGAACCACCAACATTTTGGTTAGCAGCCAAATGCTTTAACTACTATGCCACCAAAGCACTATTTAATACTCATAGAACATTTCCAATAGAGAATTGCTACTACATCTTCTTTCAAATAACAACGCAAAAACACAACCATTGCTGTGGAGTCAGATCCCACCCATAGCGACCTCTCCTTGGGTTTCTGAGGCAGTATCACTATGGAAGTAGAGTGGCTGGTGGGTTTGAACTGCCAGCCTTCTGGGTAGCAGTAAGTGCCTTAGGCACTACACTACCAGAGCTCCCTTCCAAACAGAAGGTATACAATTTAACTCTTTTTTATGAAATAGCTTCTTCTTGATTTTTTTGAATAAAGCATTGTCCACAGTTATTTCATATTCAAAGTTTTAATGCTGTTTCTGTTGACCAATTTTTACTATTTTTTATTGAGTAAATTGGTGCTACTTATCTTTTTCTAATTGGTTCTAGTGTATTATGAGCCAAGGAAATAGATTTGTATGAGTTTTTAAAATCATATTTATGGAGTGGTTTGATGAACTTTTAATTAAAGCTGTACAATACATGAGAATTAAGATTATATCCTGAATGTACACAACATTTCAAAATCATGGTATTCTTTATGGTATGCATGGTAGCAATAACATCTGATGGAATGAGATGTCTGACTGATAATCACTATTATATTATCTTTTATGTTACTTAACATAATCATACATAACACTATTATGTTAACTTTAAACAATACTAGTTATATTGGTATTTATTTTGTACGGCATACACCTTTCTAAAATTAAACATACTATTTAAAGCCTAGAGCATAAATTGCAAATCAGACTAGTGGTATTTCTAGAATGTTCTTATTATATCAATGAGAAATAAAAGATCATTTTAGATTCAGGTGGCATCTTTTCAAATTTCAAAGGTGTTCCCAAATTAATTATGTTAAATATCAGTATTAAACCTGTGTTCACCAAATGGCTGTGTTCATATCTAGGTATCAAAATAAGAAGATCATGAAACAAACTATCCTGTTCCTCAAATATGCCACATAGCTTCTTGCATGGGTGTCTACTCATTATCTTTTTTTTCCCCCAGTGTTTTCTCCCCGGGAAACTCATCCTTCATGGCCCACTCGATTACCAGCATTTATATTAGACTTTTCAGTGATTTTCTTCCCTGGAATTAATTGTTCTCTATCTTTGCTTCCATAAAACCTTGTACTTAACCTCTATTATATCATGTTTCACATGGTATTGTAATTATTCCCTTAGGTATTTGCCGCTCCATAAGACTTTCCATTTCTTGAAAAAAAGGGTCTACTTCTGAAATTATGTGTTGATCATATATTATACAGAGAGCTCTGTGCTAAATAATTTAAAAGTGTTTATAATGGGTCTCCAACTCAATGGCACATAACAACAACAACAACAACAACATAATGAGTCTGTAAAAGAGAACCTTATGATAAAGGTATTATTATTATTATTATTCCAAAATATAGATAAAGAAGCTGAGAGCTAGAAGAGTTAAGTTATACACCAAGTTCACACAACATGAGATGGCATTAGGATTGGAAATTAGTTAGTATAAATACAAGTTCTTGCATACAAGATGATATAATACAGATTCTGAGCTCTCAGTAATAACAGTTGGGAGAATAACGTCATACCTATAAATTCTGGAAATAATTATTTGTATATGATCATATGCATTGTAGTCTCTTTCTACAACTACTGGACATTAAAAGAATATGCTTCAACCTGAGTGGGTAATATGCTAGAGCTCTTCTGTACTCTAGCTTCTCTAAACTTTATCCTTTAGAAGGGAGACTGTAATGGTAATTAATTAGCTGGAAAATTTTTCAAGATTAAAAAGAATGACTTAGTAAAGCCTTGCCAGATTAAGGTTGAGTGAAGAAATGAGGCACTATAAAATGTCAAATTAACCGGGGTTTTTGTGGGATGTGGTGGAGGATTTTCATTTTTCAATAAATTTCTCTATTGAAGGTCTCTACTTTTATACCAGGAGGAGCTCTGGTGGTTCAGTGCCTAAGTAAAACTAAAGGACAAATTGTATTTTTCTATGAACTGGTTAATATAAAGATGAAGTAAAAAATAGTTTTATCATAAGTAGTATGTATCAGTCATACTAGGTAGTTCAATATATGTTAATAAAAATCCCTCAGATTTACAACCACAGTTTTAATAGTAATAATAATAATAATAGAGATTTATTACTAGTACATTCTATCTGTCCTTTGTTGGTCAGACAGGACCAAGCTGTCTGTTGCTTATCTCTCTGTTCTGTCTGATCCTCACTCGAGAAGGTAAGCTAATGAGGCTTTGTTTCAATGTTTCCATGCTGAGACAGGAAACAGAGAATGAACAAATCACAATTTACAACTCTTAACATCTCTTCTGGAAAGGTTCTTCTTATCACTTGTAATCACATTTTGTGTTAGGCTGGGTTCTCTAAAGAAGCAAAACCAGTAAAGTTTATATATAGAGAAAGAGAGAAATTTATCTTAGGAAAATGGCTCATACACTTATACAAGTCCCAAGTTCTTGGATAAAACATCAAACTGGAGGCTTTTCCTGACACAGGCATCTGCAGGGGCTGACAAGCTCAAGGTGGGCAGGCAGTATACCAGGTCATTGACTCCAACAAATGACTAATCCAAGATCTCCAGGCCAAATGGTGGATTATTTGCTCATGTACAGTTGTAGGCAGCACAATGGGATCCTTATCCAAAGAAGAGTGTCTCTTTTTCCCCAGATGTCCATAAATATATTGGAAGCAGGCCACATCCCTATGGAAACTCCCATTCAACCAATTGGTTGCTCAAAACATATACATCTGATCTCATCCTGGGAATCACGCACATCACAACTGCTTAAACCACTCAGAATTGTGGTCTAGCCAAGTTGACACACAACTCCAACTATCACAAATTTGTCTAGAGAAAGAAATATTGCTATAGCAAATTCTAAAGGACATGGATAATAGGGGTCCTGAAATATACCTATAGAAAGGAAAGCTGGGAGTATTTAGGGAACAGCATAAATAATTATCTCATAGTATTATTTTCAAGGAACATGAAGGAACAAAAGATTCAAAACTGAGAAGGACTTGGGGTCTGCTATGGAGGCAGAAATCCTTCAGAGAAGACAGGTGGGCCACAGTATCATCTGTATTTTAGTGTTATTAGATAATTCTAGATACTAGTTTTCAAAGCTGCCCATCCAGAAGTAAATTTTTTTAATAAAAATATAATATGGTGATTTCACAAAATAATGAAAACAATCATCTACCAGTTTTTACTTTAGTTCAAAACTGTTTCCTATATCCTCTTCACTCTTAGATCAAGAACACTCATTCACATACATGCAAATTTTCATTGTAGAACAGTGAATGACTTAAAATAGCCTTCAAATTATATGCAATTTCCAGGAGTTAATTATAATTTACACCTGTATTTTATAACTGATGAATGTTGTAAAAAATGTTGTTTTATTGCCCAAGAGCTGCTAGTCAATATAAGTTCCACCAAACACACACACACACACAGAGTTCCTGTTGAATCAGTTCCTATTCATGTTGACCCCACAGGTTTTCTATCTTTTAATAGTGTATCAGCCAGGATTCTCCAGAGAAACAGAATGGATAGTAATATATATGAGCTTCAATTAGTACTAATCTATCAATATTGTTTCATTTGTTATGACGAGTATCATATGAATGTCCTATGTTAATAAAGTGACTAGTTGGATCTGAGGTATATGAGAATTCTCTGCACTATGTCCACAATTATTCTGTAAATCCAATGTCATCCTAAAATTAAGAAGTTTAATTAAAAATCAATAGGTTTGTTTTTAATTGTTTCACATAATTTACGAGGTAACTAAGAAAAAAGTATTTTCTATTGACCAGGAGTACTCACATTTAAGGCATTTGACATGATTGAGGCTTCTAGCTGAAATATAGCCTGATCACATTTTGTTAACTTGACTGTTTCTCACAATTACCTCTTCTTTGATGATTCTGAAAAAAAATATGCCTGCATGTGTCAGAGATGAACCACAAAGGTCAACAAATGCCTTCAGGGGTTAAGATATAATATAAAGATTATTTTTTAAACAAAATATTTCAGGAAACTTGAGGATCACCAAAGTCTGTCTCCTGCAATTTTAATCCACATTTTATTTCCAGTTACCAATAAGATATATTTGTAAACAACTACATAAATACCAACCAGTTATGATACATTTCAATCTGTCCTTCTTGTTTGTATTTTTTGACTTTACAGTGGGTCCCAAAATTCCACTGCTTGTCTTGCCTCCCAAGGTTCCAAGGATCTGGGCTCTGGCAACAGTGAGCCCATTGGGTGCTCTGTCTCCACAGCATCTCAGGCATCACCCCCAGGTGAGTTATATCTTGGTTTCAAACCTCTGCATGTTTGCTTTGAAGCTCTTCATGTTTATTGTCGGATTTTTTTTTTCTTTTTTTGAAGTTATTTTCATTTTGATTGATTCATTTGTGGTTTCAAGCTCCCTCTATTGGAATGTCACTAGAGGATAAAAGAATTTGAACTTACTCAGATTTCTTTTTGGGTATGGGAGATACCAACTCCAGGGGCGGACCAGAGCCTCAATCCAGGACCCCTGCCCTTTATATGAACAAGCATATTGGTTGGCATTCCTTTACTAAGGACAATTTGGAGAATCAATTATGGCTACTTTGGGGTTCTTTTGATCTTTTAAAATTAATCTTTCTGTGCATTAAATTGGAAAATAAAGGCTACTAAATTAAGCAGTAACAATGGAATGCATATTGGTACTTTCAAACACCTAGAAATATCAAGGAAGAATTGCTTCCTTGTAGGTTACTGGATGCAAATTAACAAAACAAAACAAAATAAGCAGCTACAATGTCAAAGTTCCACTCCTATTTGCCCCTTGAAAATCCATCTTAGTATGTACATTGAGGGTATTTTCCATTTAGGGAAACTAGTATATTTAAAGATGGGGCAATCTACTTCTGTAGTGATACTGCCTCGGAAACCCAAGGAGGGGTCTCTATGAGTCGGGTCCGACTCAATGGCACACAACAACAACAACAACAACAACAGTATATTTAAAATACAAGACTAAGTCTTTAGCCAACAGAATGAATTAAGTTCAGAATTATACCAGGTTTGTATGGCTGTTACAAAAGGAATTTCAGAGGACCATCTCTTAGTTAAGAATTTTGTTTGACTCTGGGAAATCAAACTTTCAACCTACTTGCTAACATCCTAATTAAATAAACCTGGATTTTGCCTCTAATGGAGAGGCTGGTTTGAAGTTCATACTTTAAACTGGACATACTAGAAATTATTTAGAATTTCAATAACCACTTTGAGAAAATGAATTCCCATGTGTGTCTCCCTTCCCCCACACCCCTACTCCCAGAACTTTTATTTAATGCTCAAGGTTTGTCAGAGTATCTGGTCTCCCTTCATCTAAGGTTCTGACAAATTAATAACGTTATCTAAGATCTGATTTTTTTCCATTAAATTAAGTCAATCTCGCCCAAAGATTGCTATAAAATTTTAAGAAACTGAGCTCCCCGTGCATTTGTCTTTTATAAAGTTAAATATAAGCCCCGTTTTGGCTGGCTTCATAGACTGATTAATTGATGTAGTTTTCCCTTTTGTGTCTGAGTTTCTGACTTGTCTAAGGAAACTATGACTAGCAGTTACTAGGCCACCTATCCCCAAGGGAAAAACAGACATCTTTTATGTCTTAGGAAATCTGCTCTTGGAGCCTGCATTATGAGTTCAGGTTTAAATTGATACAGTGATAAAAATTTGATAAAATTTACCTATTTAAAAGGTGCACTAAAAAGAATGAACTGTTTACTTTAATTAATATAATAAAACCTTAAAATGAGACAAATTATTTTCAAATACTTCCCTAAAGAAACCTATAAAGCATGCGGAACACAAGATTATAAAGTATAATAATTTTCTACCTCTGGACGGTATTATTAAATTAGATTTATTTTTTAAAAATTTACTCTGACTGGTTTATAATAAATAAGTACTTATATAAATTAAATAGCCCTAATATTCCCAGAAATCAAAGAAAATAAATTTATTCTGATAGTTTTTTATGTCTATGCCAACTTCGAAAGTAAAATCTTAAAAATAAAACCTTTTCAAGTAACTTAGGCCAGATATTATATAAAATATATTTTATTTACAGAAAAGAAATAGTTTTTCTTAATTCCACAATGACAAGAAACAGAAGCTCACAAGACTGGGAAAATTTAGAATCCCATACAACAACTTTCTAAGTCTTCAGCACTAAGTACACCTGATACAAAAAAAATTAAAATAAAAATAAATGAGATAAAATAATGAAAGAAATTTTACATAGAAAAAGTTAAACTACTTACCAAGAAAATAATAAAAAATAGAACAAAGTACTTTGAATGTCTCTTGTTTTCACAATGTCTAGGCCAATTGAAACATATATAAATTAATTTTAACAAACAGATTCTTTCTTAATGAGCCTATAAACTTATGCTACTCTAGAGAAGCTTTACTCTGGAGTTGTCCTAATGGACTCCTCACAGATGAAGACATTTTAAGATAAAAAAAAAAAAAATAGGATGTTATTTCACTATAGTGATCAGAAGTTAGGAGGATGGTCATCAGGAAAGAACTTTCCATGGGTCTTTCCATCATGGAGATGCTTAGATAGCCAAAGCACAGAAATCTCAATGAGACACACCAGTATAAAATAATAAAGATTAAATAAAACTATAACTATTTTAACGAGCTTTATTTAACCAATAATTATGTTTTATGGGATACAAACTTAAATAACTTCCAAGATCTTTAAGTAATTCATTGAGGTTAAAATTAATATCCATATATATATTGCTTTGCTTTTTATGTCACAGAGAAAAGTTATATAGTTAGGTATGCTAGTAAATATGTTCATTGTTTTCAAAAGTTGTACAAAAGACAAAATGTAAAAGGTTTATTATTAAAAACAATTTATTAGACATTGTTGAAATTTTAATTGTGCAGCTAAATGTTTGGTGGCTTAATTTCTGAGAATTTTTAACTGCATGTGGCACATTGTCAAATCAGGAGAAATACCAATTTTCTTCAAGCTAAATTTTACATGTCAATTATGTCTACCTAATATTAATAAGCAAGTGCATAATATTATGTCATAATTCTATTATTTCACCTGATAAATCAATTACAACACTATTTTCCTTTGAATCTAACATCATCAAACCATTAATTTTAACTGAGGAATTCATATTTTGTACCCATGGAATTTTTTTTATTACTATTCATATGTTTAGAGACTTTAAAATCTTAGTTTCTTCCTGGTATATCAGAACTATTTCATATTAGATCTTAAAATTATTATATGCATGTCTAAAACTAGGTTAGTCACAGTACTTAAAGATATAACCATGTAAAGTTCTTTTTGTTTTTAATTTCATTTTATTTGGTTTTGCATGATTTTAATAATTAATTTTATTAAGTCTTTCACTTTTAGGAAGCATTAATGTATTATAAGTTAATCATGACCATCTTAAGTTTGTCATCTACAGATAAGTTTTACTTTGCTTGACCAAAATATTTCAACAAAAATTGGCTATGTCACACTTTTGAAGTGCATTGTAATATTTAAAATATAGATGTCATTTTACTAAATCAAAATTTCTAGAACTCTTATATAGATGCTGATCAAAATGTTTAGAC
>NW_006922003.1:997533-1003183 GCF_000298275.1 Orycteropus afer afer | reverse complement strand
AACAACATAGACTCCAAGAAATGATTAGTTAAATGACTATGATAAGAGAAATAATCCTTCAAGTAATCCTTCAAGAAATAACCCTTCAAGTTAATATAAGTATCATGCTACTTGTATTAACAATTTTAAACCTAATACCTTAAAAGATATTTTTCAAGTTTAAAGAAACTCTTGATAAACAAAACCTAGAATCCAAAAATCTACTTAATATCTTTCCAGGAGAACATATATGTTAGAAGAGACACCAATTTAAAGACTCCTTAAAACATTGCTGGAAAAGATTCTACTTAGTCCTTCTCACTAACACTTGTTTTGCTAAATTACAAGAAGCTAAAACTTAGACACATCTGTTTCAATTAAAAACAAAAACAAACAAACAAACAAAAATAAAAAACAGACTAAGACCATTTCTTGGACTGTATAATCAGTAGAAAGACTTAAACTAAAATCCAGACACCCTTATCTACAGAAGTTGATGATGTTGGAAAGACATCCAAGATTATGGAACATGACTTCATGAAAGCTCTTGGAATTATTGGACTCTATTTAATGCTTATGAGCTCCGGTGGCATAGTGCCTAAGGCACCTGACTGCTAACCAGAAGGCTAGTGGTTCAAACCCACCAACTACTCCTTGGAAGAAAGATGGAAGACTCTACTTCTGTAGTGGTACCACCTTGGAAACCTAATGAGGGGTTGCTATGAAGTGGGTCTGACTTGACAACAGTGAGTTTGTTTATTTTCTTTCTAATGGTTATTGTTTTGGAGGTTGCCTATTTTACTTGAATCTATTGACAAGTAAAACGTTTTTATGTAGAATTTTGACATTTTACCAACATACAAATTCAAATTAGTCATTCATATGCCCAAGAAATCCCAGGTTTCTTAAAATTCTCTTACTGAAAATGTGTTGGATGATGGAATTACCATTATTTTTCTTTTAACTCTATAAGGAGGGGTTCATGCAGTTGCTAACATCACCTGATTTACTTAGGTAAACACATCAAGAGATATAGAATAAGATATAGAGATTATTCATTGGAGAAGTACTTGGTTACATCTAGCCACCCAAGAATCTGACTTTCTTTTTGTTCTTGACATTTTCAGTTAGTTGCCTAATGGTATTGGTTCTTGGCTATGTTCTATATAATTTACTGAACTAAGGGATTCTTGTTGTGCTTAAGGTGTCTTATTGCTAACCAGTAGCCACTCCATGACAGGAAGATGAGGTAATTTACTTCCTTAAAGATTTACTGGCTTGGAAATCCAATGGGGGTCCCTATGAGCTGGAATCTACTTGATGACAGTGAATTTGGTTTCTTATTGACTGAATTAATAATTTTGATTACTATTATAATTACCCTTGGCCTTGCTAAATGTCCCCTTATATGAACAGCTCAGTGAACTATTCCCTTTGCTATTTTGTTGTTGTTAGGTGCCATGGAGTCATCTCCAATTCATAGGGACCTTATGCACAACAGAACAAAAACTGCCCAGTCCTGTGCTAGCTTCATGATCCTTGCTATACCTGAGCTCATCATTGTAGACACTGTGTTAATCTTCTCATCAAGGGCATGCCCCTTTTTCATTGACCTTCCATTTTACCAAGCATAATATCCTTGTCCATGGAATGGTTCTTTCTGACAACATGACCAAAGTAGGTGAGAAGAAGTCTGGCTATTCTCACTTCCAGGTAGCATTTGGCTGCACTTCCTCCAGGATAGACTTGTTAGTTCTCTTAGCAGTCGGTGATACATTCAGCATTCTTCTCCAGCACCACAACTCAAAAGCATCAACACTTCTTCCATCTTCCTTATTCATTGTCAGCTCTCATATGCATATGAGGTGATTGAAAATACCATGGCTTGGGTTAGGCACAGTTAGTCTTCAAGGAGACATCTATGCTATTCATCACTTCAAAGAGATCTTTTGCAGCAGATTTACCCAATGCAATATGTCATCTGATGTCTTGATTGCTGCTTCCATTGGTATTGATTGCAGAACCAAGTAATATGAAGTCCTTGACAACTTCAATCTTTTCTTCATCTATTGTGAAGAGCCAGTTGTGAAGATTTTGTTTTCTTTCTTTTTTATTTTTTTTATTGTGATTTGGGTGAAAATTTACAGAGCAAATACACTTTCCATATAGCAGATCATGTACATTTTGTCTCATGACATTGACCACAATTTAGCACAATGCAACATCTCCTCTCCCACTTCCTCCTGATAGGTACCACTTCCCTGTGACCATCTGTCCATGTACTCCTACCCCCTGAGCTGTCTCCCTGTGCCTGAACAGCCCTTCTTTTTCTCTTGCTCGTTCTCTCCAAGGAGTGTATCTACCTCAGGTAAATGCTCAACTAATATGCCTGTCTACTGCTTGGCTGGAAGCAACAGGTGTGCATTCAATTCCAGACCTGAAGGGCAGCTAGGGGCCATAGTCTCAGGGGTTCCATCAGGCTCCATTGGGCCAGAAAACCTGGTCCCCACTTCTTTTTTTCAAATGATTTTGAGTTTTGTTCCACATTGTTTCCCCTGTCTATCCAGGATCTCCTACAAAGATCCTCTTCCAAGTGGTTGACAGTAGTAGCCAAGCACCGTCTATATTTTCTGGTCTCATAGTCATATAGGCTGCAGATCAGATGGTGTACCAGTCGCTAGGACTGATTGTTTCCATGAATTTTTGGTTTTCTTCATTCTTCTTGGCTCTGGACGTGGAGGGACCCATCGTTGCATCTAGATGGCAGCTTGAAAGCTTTTAAGATTTCAGTCGCTACTTGCCACAGTAGAAGGTGGCAATGATTTGTGTAATATGTTATGCCAATTGAGCTTGATGTCCTCTGGGACTATGGTCCCAAGTCCACAGGTTCAACTACTCAGTTCCTCTGGGTAGCTGGCTGTGACCAAGCAGTGACTACAACTTTGCCCCTTGTCAGTCACATTATACACCTGGGAATTCAGATCATACACATAAAGTTATTTGATCACTGTCTGCCAATCTTATACATGTTCTTGGATGCACTCTCCACTTCATATAGATACCTAATATTTCAGCCTGTCCACCCATCTATCCATCCATATACCCATGTTTCCCTCACCAAGCATGCCGTACTATATGTGCAAAAGGGTTCATTTTTGTTGTCTGTACTTCCTACTTACCTCTCTATGTCTTTCTCTTCCTCAATGCCACTATATTGATCACTCATATTTGGTAAATTGTCTTTTTCTTCACCCAAATCATAACTTATTTCTATCTATCTAACAATATTCCCTCCCCTCCTCTCCCACCCCTGGTAACCAACAAAGAAAATGACCTTCCATTGGTAAGCATTTCCTTGACTATTACAATAACGGACCAATACAATATTTGTCCTTTTGTGATTTACTTATTTCATTCAGCATAATGTCCTCCAAGTTCATCAACGTTATGTGGTATTTTGCAGATTCTACATTATTCTTTAGGGTTGCATAGTATTCCATTGTGTGTATGTACCATAGTTTGGATATCCATTCCTCAGTTGATGGACACCTAGTTTGTTTCCATCTTTTGGCTATTGTAAATAGTGCTGTGATGAGCATGGGTGTGCATATGTCTGTTCTTGGCATGGTTCTCACTTCTTTAGGATATATACTTAGTAATGGAATGTTGTTGTTGTTGTTATTTGCCATCGAGTCAGCCCCGACTCATAGCAACCCCTCTTTGGGTTTCCGAGGCAATATCACTACGGAAGTAGGAATGCCCAACCTTCTTTCTGAGGAGTGGCTGGTGGGTTTGAACCGCCAGCCTTCTGGTTAGCAGTCAAGTGCTTTAGGACCAGATTTTCTGGGTTTATAGAGCCTGATGGGACCACTGAGACTATGGCCCCTAGCTGCCCTTCAGGTCTGTAATCGAACCCACACCTGTGGTTCCCAGCCAAACAGAAGACAGGCATATGAGTTGAACATTTACCTGAGGTAGATACACTCTTTGGAGAGAACAATCACTGAGAAAGAAGGGCTGCCTATGCACAGGGAGACAGCTGAGGGAGCAGGAGTGCATGGAGGGATGGACACTGGGAAGAGGTAACTATGGGGAGGATGTTGGAGGGGAGCTGTTGCATTGTGGTAAACTGTGGTCAATATCATGAGACAAAGTATATGTAAACTGCTGTATATACTTAGTAATGGAATAGCGGGGTCAAATGGTATTTCTAGTTCCAACTTTTGAAGGAATTGCCATACTGCTTTCAACAATTGTTGTTTTTATGTGCTGTTGAGTTACACCTGACTCATAGCGACCCCTCTTTGTGTTTCCAAGGCAGTATCACTACAGAAGTAGATTGCCCCATCTTCCTTCCGAGGAGTGGTCTGCAATGGTTGTACCATTTTACAAGGACTTTTGTTTTCTTAATATTGAGGTGTAATTCATACTGCACACTGTAGTCTTTAATTTTCATCAGTACAAGTCATCCTCACTTTCAGCAAGAAAAGTTGTGTCATCTGCGTATTGCAGGTTGTTAATGAGCCTTCCTTCAATCCTGATGCCATGTTCTTCTTCATATGTTCCAGCTTTTTGGATCATTTGTTCAGTAAACAAATTGAATAAGTATGATGTAAGGATACAACCCTGACACACTCTCTTCTTGATTTTGAACCATGTGGTATCTTCTTGTTTTGTTTGAACAACAGCCTCTTGATCTATATAAAGGTTCCTCATGAGTACAATCAAGTGTTCTGGAATTCCCATTTTTCTCAATGTTATCCATAACTTGTTATAATCCACATAATAAAATGCTTTTGAATAGTCAATAAAACATAGGTAAACATCTTTCTGGTATTCTTTGTGTTCAGCGGAAATCCAACTAACATCAGCAGTGATATCCCTCATTCCACATCCTCTTCTGAATCCAGCTTGCATTTCTGGAAGCTCTCTGTCAATACTAAAAAAAATTTTTTAATTCTCTTCAGTAAGATTTAACTTGCATGTGATATTAATGATATTGTTTGATAATTTCCACATTCTGTGGGATCACCTATCTTTGGAATGGGTATGCATATGGATCTCTTCCAGTTAGTTGGCTAAGTAGCTAGCTGTCTTCCAAATATCTTGGCATTACGGAGTGAGTACCTCCAGTGGGACATCTGTTTGTTGAAATATCTCAGTGGATATCCCATGAATTCCTGGAGCCTTGTTCTTTGCCAGTTCCTTCAGTGCAGTGCAGCCTTAACTTCTTCTTTCAGTGCCATTGGTTCTTGATTATATGCCACCTCCTGATATGAACGAACATTGGCCAATTCTTTTTGGTACAGTGACTCTGGGTATTCCTTCCATCTTCTCTTAATGTTTCCTGCATCATTCAATATATTGCCTATAGAATCTTTCAATATTGCAACTAGAGGTTTTTTTTTTTCAATTCTTTCAGCTTGAGAAATGCTGAGTTTGTCCTTCCCTTCCCTTTCAGTTTTGTAACTACACATCTTTTCACCTTTCATTATAATAATTGACTTTGTCTTCTCGAGCTGCTCTTTGAAATCTTCTGTTCAGCTCTTTTGTATTATCATTTCATCTTTTCACCTTTCATTATAATAATTGACTTTGTCTTCTCGAGCTGCTCTTTGAAATCTTCTGTTCAGCTCTTTTGTATTATCATTTCTTCCACTCGGAAGGAAGG
>NW_006922003.1:983140-993414 GCF_000298275.1 Orycteropus afer afer | reverse complement strand
TTGCTGCCAGACCACGGCTCCGTCTGTCTCCTTTTTTGGGATTTTCACGCAAATTCTTCTGCTAGTTAGGGTTTAGTCCACTTCTATATCCTTCCCTTCAAGGCTCAGGGGTCCAGGATTATCTTCTGTGTCTGTTTTTATTGGTTTCCCTTTTCTTTGTTAAAGAGGGTCTGTGCAGTCTATCTGCCTAGTCCACCATCCTGCTGGGTAAAGTGATTTCTTAAACATTAATTGCTTAGTGGTATACATTGGTTTCTCAATAAATTTTAGTGATTGTAAATGAGTCCATTATTTTTTGTCACTATTTGAACAGAAATTTTTTTACATTTCTTCTGCTTGCTGGTAATTGATATTATGTGGCAAGCGAACTTTGGATGTAATATATTTAATTGGTATTTGTCCACTTTTTCAGATTTTCTGATTAATTCTAAGAATTTTATTTATTTATTTTTATTTTTATTATTCTTTTTAATCAAGTATACTTTTTAAGCAATATTTCTTGAACATTTCTCAATGTCAGTCAATGTTTGAAGCATTGTGGTGAAAGCTGAAATAATGATTAAAAAATAAAATCAAAGATTCTTCCTTAATAAAACTTATATTTGAAATTATACTTGTACACAAGAAAACAATTTAAGAGCTTCACATTTAATGTTATGAATACAAGCATAATTTTAATCATGTTTTAAGTGCTTCTTTATCTTATCTGCTTCAGAAAAACACTGAACTATAGTGGCCAAAAATGAATCTCTGTGTGGTTCCTAACATGAATTTTTCAATAATCTCTCATATTTAGATTGTTCATATCTATCCAAATTTTACTTTAAAAATGACTGCTAAATTTGATGAATGCCTTTTAATTCTAATTGATACGATCTTAATTGAGTCATTCTTTCATTTTTAATGTAATAAATTACAAATATAATGTTTCTGATATATGACCATCTTTTATATTGTTTTCTTTCATTTGTAAAAGGGAAAGACCCTCAAGGTGGATTGACACAGTGGCTGCAATGATGAGCTCAAGCCTAGCAAGGATTGTGAGGATGGTGCGGGACACAGCAGTATTTCATTCTGTTGCACATGGGCTCACTACAAGTCAGAACTGACTCCCCAACATCTAACAACATTTAATTTGTGGAATAACCTTTCCAAGAATATGTTATTCTTTTTATTTACTGTTGTATTACATTAGCTTTTTGATATTAAAGTTATGCTTGTATTAATAACATTAAATGTGAAGCTCTTAAATTGTTTTCTTACGTACAGGTATAATTTCAAATATAAGTTTTACTAGGGAAGAATCTTTTATTTTATTTTTTAATCATTATTTCAGCATTCACTCCAATGCTTCAAACATTGACTGACATTGAGAAATGTTCAAGAAATACTTGTGGAAATAATGAATTAAACACTAAACAAATGAATGGATGAATTTAACAATCAGTGAATTAACATTTGAATTATCTGTAAGGTACATTATGGCTATAACTCAGTTGTAAGAGCTTCTGGATCTGTTCTCTTTTTTAAAATTATCATTTTATTTAATTTTTAATCTATTTTATGGTAATTAGTCTGTGAATATTTTTCTACTCAGATTAATTTTTACAATTCATATGTTGCCAGGAAATTCTTCAGTTTCTCTAGGTCTTCATAAAATTGTATGCATATCTATCTTATTTAGGAGCTCTGGTGGTGTAGCAGTTAAAGCAGTTGGCTGTTAATTGAAAGGTCACCAGTTTGAATGCACTAGCTGATCTGTGGAAGAAAGATGAAGCAGTTTTCTTCCATAAAGATTTATAGCCCTGAAAACCCAACCACGGTCGCTGTGAGTTGGAATCTACTTGATGGCAGTGAGTTTTTGAGTTTCCATCTTAGTTATCGATCTAACAATTACATTTACCAAATATTTTTGTTAATAATTCAAAAGCTTAAGCATTTTACTTATTTATATTTTTTTTATAGTTTTATGTGATTTCCAAGTATCTCAATAAAATAACTCTCTTGTAATTTTCTAATCTAATACTGACAAATTAGTCCACTGGTGTTATAGTATAGTAAAATATTAAAAGCTTTATTTGATGATCATATCTCCAAATTCTAAAATGAAGAACAATTTAACTCCTGTCAAGTTCTATAAATCATCCTCAACCTTTGTTCTCTTACTTTTTTTTAAAGCCACATTTTAGGCCAATAAATTTTAACACAAAATGATAAGAAAACACTCTACATTTATTGAGGTGTTTGTGTGTGTGTGTGTCTGCATGTCTGAGTGAATGCGATGATGTAGATTTAATGGCAATACTATCATTTCTAAATTTTATTATTCTTAATAAGTTAAACATTTAAGCAAATTTCCCTTTTCAAGGATACGAACAGGTTAAGATGGAGAAAAAATAAAATAAAGGTAGGCTTACATGTTCAGCTTACATTTTTGGTCTCAGAAAACATCAGCATGGAAATTCAATAATAAAATGGGGTAAAAAAGTTTCTGATAAAGAGCATCTTCCTCAAAGAAAAACTGTTTGAAAAATGTTAATGATTCATTGAAATAGAAAATCTACCTTAATGAAAATCTTTGAAATATGTTGACCAAAGAAATATTTCACAAATATCAGTTGCCATTTTCACATTCCTTTGCAAAAACACAAATCTCTATTTCCACATATAATTTAAGGCAATGAGAAATAACTGATCCATGGATAATAGGGTGAAAAAGCCATATAAGTTACTGTGTAATTTCTGTGAGATTTTGTAACAAAGCCAAGTATTTTTTGCTTTGTTTTTTTTTAGAGCTATATGAAAGATATATTTTCATCTTGATGCCACAATTTTACATATAGGACTTATCTTCGTCCCTTTGCAGTCTTAAGCAAAGATGAATGTGTTAGTGTTTGATGTCCCTCGATAAATTTGAAATACAAGGCCACCTCCACAGATGAAACTCAATCTATCCTAGTTTAGCTTTGTTTCTTCAATGTAAAAGCCTATACTCATATCATTTAAAAGTCAAAGAGTACCAAAAGACTTTGGAAAATAAAAGCAACAACAAATGTGCCCTTCTCTACTTCCCAATTTTATTATCCAGAGACAGTCGTTTCAGTGCTTACACGTGTTTTATATGATATTTTCCTCCATATTTCTGTAATAGCTTTTATATTTGTTTAGTGATTTGTAGATTATTGATTTCTTATCTTTAATCCTACTACCCAATAATATATGAGAGCTCTGGTAGCTTAGTGCCTAAGGCAGTTGACTGCTAACCAGAAGCCTGGGGGTTCAAACCCACCAGCCACTCCTGGAAAGGAAGGTTGGGCAATCTACTTCCGTAGTGATTCTGCTTTGGAAACCCAAGGAGGGGTGACTATGATTTGGGTCCAACTTGACAGCACATAACAACAACAACAACAACAACAGCAACACAATAATAGCATCTGTTGTTTTTAAGGTACATGACTACGTACTTTTTTATATGCCATTTTATTTACATAATTGGTTTAATATGATTTTGTAACTACATTTTTAATGTAAAATATGTTTTGAAATTCTTCCTATGTCAGTAACTAGTTTTCTGGTAAAATTATTTTGATCATTGCATAGTATTCCAGCATACAGGTACTTCAAAAAATTCAAGTGTTGAAAATTCACATTTCATTTTAATAAAGTATTTTTCATTCCATTAGAGTGACACCTCTCTCATTTGTGGACCACTGGTCTGGAAAATTTAATAATTCAGAGAAAAGCTGAGAAACTGAGCCTTCCCAACAAAGACACACGACACATACACTCACATATTATCAAATCTATGCTAGAATACCAGCTTCTTTTTAGTGAAGCCCAGCAGAACCACCCTCAGAGATTAATTACTCTTCATGAACTAGAAGAGCTGCGGGGATAATTGTTTAGAGGATGTCCTCTGAAAGTAGACACATAGAAAGCAGCAGCAAAAATTAACAACTCATATCCAGAAAGTAGAAAGGAGAGCAGGTTAATCAATCAGACATCATAACTCAAAACCAGAGTACTCAGAGACTGTTCAACAGAAAAGCAAACATTTCTGAATAGCCCTTCAGTGATCGGTGCATCAGCGTATTGCAAGATATATATATATATATTTTAACGAGGACCATTGAGACATATTATAATGGTAGAACGGCTTTGAAAAAGCCCCTTCCTCAAAATGGAAGGAATTTTAAAATATATTTTTTATAAAGTTCCATTTTATAGTACACAGTTTTTATAACATTTCTTACAATTAGAAGGCAACATTAGTTAAGTAAATACTTGAAAGGAAGCATGTAAAAAGAATGAGTGCATAAGCCAAATCTAAATTTGACTAAAAAATTGTCTGTGTGTCATTGGACACTTAAGTTTATATCTTCAATTTTTAATCTTTTCAACATTATAATGATATTATGCAAAAGCCCTGCCATATAGTAAATATTCAGTAAATTAATCCTATCTGAATTGTTTACTTATAATCATTTGCACACTGATGACAATCGAATAAAGTTAAGTGATTACAGAAAAAAAAGTGAAAACTTACTTATTCACCTCAAGATGATTTACAAGACATTAAGAATATGTCTTTGTGAATGGTTCTTCTCAATCTATACTTTAAAATACATTGTTTAAAATCCATACTTGTGTAAGGAATTATACTTTTTCCTCTAAAGCTAAAGTAAATTACAGTCTTTGATTACATTTTGCTGTTGTTATTAGATGCCTTGCGGTCGGATCTGACTCAAAGTGAGTCAGAACAAAGCACTGCCCAGTCCTACACCATCCTCACAATCCTTGTTGTGTTTGAGCCCATTGTTGCAGCCATTGTGTCAAGCCATCTTGTCGAGGTTCTTCCCCTTTTTGATGACAAGTTACTTCGCCACGCATATCCTTCTCCAGGAAATGATGCCTCCTAAAAAACCTGACCGGGGAAAGATTTATTTATTGTTGTGGCAGGCCATGGTATTTTCAGTGTTCTTCACCAACACCAGAATTCAAAGGCATCAATTGTTTTTCAATGCGCAGCTTTCACATACATGAGGTGATTGAAATACCATGGTTTGGATCAAGTTCACCTTAGTCTTGAAAATGGTATTTTTGCTCTTTAACACTAACAGATCTTTTGCAGCATATCTGCCCAGTACAATATGATTTCTAATTTCGTGACTGCTACTTCCATGTGTGTTGATTGTGGATCCAAGTAAAATGAAATCTTTGAGAACTTTAATCTTTTCTCTATTTATCATGATGGTCCTTATTGGTCCAATTGTGAAGATTTTTGTTTTCTTTATGTTGAGATGTAATCCATACTGAAGACGGTAGTTTTTTATCTTTATCAGTAAGTGCTTCAAGTCATCTTACTTTCAACAAACAAGGCTGTATCATCTGAAAATTGGACATTGTTAATGAGTTTTCCTCCAATGCTAATGCTGCATTATTTTTCATATAGTCAAGATTCACGGATTATTTGCTTAGCTGCAGATTGAATAAGTATGATGGAAGGATACAAGCCTTACACATACCCTTCCTGATTTTAAAACATGCAGTATTCCATTGTTGTGTTCCAACAACAGCCTTTTGGTCTATGTACAGGTTCCTCATGAGTACAACTAAATATTGTGGAATTCCCTTTCTTCAGAAAGTTATCCACAATTTGTTACGATTCATACAGTTGAATGTCTTTGCATAATCATTAAAACACAGGTAAACATCGTTCTGAGACTGTTCTCAGCCAACATCCATCTGACATCAGCAATGATATTCCTCATTTCACTTACTCTTCTGCATCCAGCTTGAATTCCTTTATGTTTTATGTTTGTAGCTATTCAAAAGCTATACAAGGTCCCATTTCTGTTTAGTATTTTCTCTTCCATGTCAGACATGCTTCTGTTTGTAACAATATAACACTGTAACCCCAGTTAAATTTTCAGCACCTTGGTGTTGGACTGATTACTTAGATGAATGTTCACATGGTGTTCTACCCAACTAGTATAAGTGTAAATGCAACCAGCATGCTCACAAACAAACAAAGAAAAAAAACTTGGTCAGGAAGCTTGTGATTTAATTATAGCAGGAATAGACCATGACCCATGCTCTAATTTACTCTACAGACACATCAGTTTAGTGGGGTTTATATGAACTGTGCCCTAAAGGTATGCTCTGTTTCCTCTGCAAAAGCAAAGACATTGATCTGGACCATAATTAAGTATTATGCAAAGAATATCTTCTGTAATCTTAAACCCTCTTTATATTTTCCTTTTATTGCAAAAGAATCATGAAGCAAGGCAGTAACTTTGGCCAAGTACTGATATACTATAAATGTAAGCAGATCAGAAAGTCTCTTAAGATGAGTTGATAAATTTGCAGAGTGTGTATGTGTGTGTGTGCTGTTTTCATCCAGTAATTAAGCATGATGTGATGTGTATTTTGTCTATTTAACTAAGTAACCAGGGAAGCTTTATGGATAATTGTGTCACCAGCAGTCCTGGGACTCTGAGCAGGGATCCTTGTCTTCTACCGACTAAGAATTGAACAGTAGAGGCAAAATAGCCACACTAACCAAAGTTTATTAAAGAGAAAGGTAAGGGGAGGGGCTCGTGTGGGAGAGATGGAGAGTGACTTTAATCTATGCTAGCCTGAAATCTCTTCCTGGACAAAGAAATTTTTAAGATTTATAAAGGGTTTTAGGTGGAAATAAAGGCATCATCTTTACTCATAAAATGGGTGGAATTTGGGGGAAGAGAGAGAGTTATTAAAACCAGGTGAATGTATAGGAAGTAGCCAAGATGTATTCCATTGCAAAAGCTGTTGGAACAAAGATGGAACCCATTGTGAAGGTTGCTGGGATGCTTGGCATGACTTATTCTGGCATGTTGCCCATGTGTGATGTCTCTGCACCCTGGTTTGAGTCCCAGTGATGGACTCCTGTTCTTGACTGCCTCTGGTGGAATGTCTCTTTGTTGGTCACACTGAAATTTACTGCACATGATTTGCACCCGGTGAGGTACTTGAAAGACAACTCAGGGTTTATCAGCATTTTGCAACTCATCAAGCATGTGAACCTTTTGAAATTTGGCTCCCTATTTTGGCTAAGGGCCTGACTTGTTAACCGCAGGCAGTTCTCTAGCACCAGCAGCAAGAATACTGAGTCAGAGGTAGTTTCATTCAACCAGACTGATTCCCTACCTGTCACAGTTGCACTTAATGGAAAATAAGAGAAACACTGAATCATTCATTCTTTCATGTATGAAAACTATTAATCACCATTTTGCTAAGAAATGTAGGTGAAATGTGAGCAGATTTGACACAAGTTTGTCTTCTTGAAGATGAAGCTTATGGGAGGTGGATACTATTAAAGGATCACACAGTCAATGATATTTAGGTAACACTGTGAAAAGTGCTTCTAAGAAGAACCTGATGGTATAAGAAAGTAATATTGAATAACAATATAGTCTTGGGGTATAGGAAAGGATATTCTGAGGAAGTAACACTTGAACTGAAGGAAAATGGGAGTAAACTAAGTGGTAGGTAAAGCACAAAAGTCTACATTGGAATGATTGCTTTATTTTTTCCAAGGACAAATACCATTTCAAAGATCAACACCCAAGAAAAAAAGGGATTGTTCTACCCTATGAGAAAGATTTTCTCCAGATTTGTCTCTTTTGTTCTATTTTCCTCAGAAGGAAGATTGGCCAATCTAATTCCATAGAGATACCACCTCAGAAACTCAAGGAGGGGTCGCTATGAGTCAAATCTACTCAAGCAGCAGTGAACTTGGTAATTTTGGTTTGGTTCTATTTTTCATATTTAAGTATTGAGTTGGATGGTTCACATAAAAGAAAAGAGAAGTGAACTTGTGAAGTGCTCTGGAAACTAGTGTAATTTAAATCCACAGGTAACAATGTTAAATTGTGAAATGCTTTCCTTAGGAACTTACGCTTTACTTTGTGCCTCTGAACTCCTGCCCAGGTAGGAATACAGAAAAATACACAGAAAGGGTCAATCTATGTAAGAAATAAATGAAAGTAATTTTCTCTGATGGAAGATTATAATTACCTGAAAATTCAGGGGAAAAAAGTGTCCCCTTACAACTCTCTCAACTGGTTTTGCATTAAATTTGTGAGTTTAGAAAGTTAAGCAGATAATTTAAATGAATTTTATAACTTCTTCTAGCTACTTAGATTTCTCTCTGAAGGTTAGATTCATATAGCTTAAAAATCATGCAGATTAATAATTAGGCCAAAAAATATCAAGAAATTACACCATTTTCTCTAGAATCTTCATGGGTTTAGACTTATCATTTAGGAGAACATTAGGAATAATTTTTACTAATAATACCCTTTCATTTTTAAAAATATATTACATGTTCTTATGCACCTTAGTCGCCATATGATTGCTTTGCATTAACAGTTGTAACATTACGACATTATTATACTCATATTTCTTAACTCTATGAATTTAGAGGGACCTACATTTCTTTAAAATGTAAACATAATTTTCGAAAAATCTGACAAGACTATCTGGCTCATGTTTTTAAATTTTACAAGCATGTTTAAAATTTAGTGTGATCCATTTTAAGTTTTTCTTTTTCCATTCAACCATTTATTTTTTTATCAGTAATTTAAGGTGTGACAGTCCATTTTAGCCTATATATTTTTGTTGTTGTTAGGCACCATGGAGTTGGCTCAAGCTCATAGCGACCCTAAGTACAATAAATGAAACATTGTCCAGTCATGCGCCATACTCACAATATTTGCTGTGTCTGAGCCCATCATTGCAGCCACTGTGTCAATACATCTTGTTGAGGATATTCCTCTTTTCTGCTGACCCTCCACTTCACCAAGCATAATATTATTCTCCAGGGAATGGTCCCTTCTGACAACATGACCAAAATACACAATACCAAGTCTGGCCATTCTCACTCTCAAGGAGCACTCTGGCTGCACTTCTTCCAGGACAGATTTGTTCATTCTTCTGACAGTCCATGGTACTTTCAGTATTCTTTGCCAACACCACAACTCAAAAGCATCAACTGTTCTTTGGTCTTCCTTATTCATTGTCCAGCTTTCACATGCATATGAGGATACTGAAAATACCATGGCTTGGATTAGGCACACCTTAGTCTTCAAAATGACATCTTGATCTTCAGCTCTCCAAAGAGGTCTTTTGCAGCACATTTGCCCAGTGCAATGTTGTTGTTGTTGTTAGATGCCATTGAGTCAGCTCTGACTCACAGTGACCCTGTGTACAACAGAATGAAACTCTGTGTGGCACTGTGCCAGCCTTACAATCCATGCTATCCCTGAGCCATCATTGCAGCCACTGTCAGTCCATCTTGCTTAGTGTTTTCCCCTTTTGTATTGACCCTCCACTTTATCAGGCATGCAACATTTCAGCTACACTTCTTCCAGGACAGATTTTTTGTTCTTCTGGCAGTCCATGGTACTTTCTGTGTTCTTCCCCAACATCACAACTCAAAAGTATCAATTCTTCTTCTTTCTTCCTTATTCATTGTCCAGCTTTCGCATGCATATGAGGCTGTTGAAAATACCATGGCATAGGTTAGACTCACCTTAGTCTTGAAAGAGACATCTTTCCTCTTCAGCACTTTAAAGAGGTCTTTTGCAGCAGATTTGTCCAATGCAATACATTATCTGATTTCTTGACTGCTGCTTCCATTGGTGTTGATTGTGGAATCAAGTAATATGAAATCTCTGACAACTTCAATCTTTTCTCCATCTATCACAATGCTGCTTATTGGCCCAGCTGTGAGAATTTTTGATTTCTTTATGTTGGGGTGTAATCATACTGAAGACTGTAGTAGTTCTTAATCTTCATCAGTAATTGTTTCCAGTCATCTTCACTTTTGGCAAGCAAGGTTATGTCGTCTGCATATTGCATGTTATTAACAAGTCTTCCTCCAATCCTGATACCACATTCTTCTTCATATAGTCCAGTTTTCAGATTATTTGCTCAGCATACAGATTGAACAAGTATTATGAAAGGATACAACCTCAACACACTCTCTTCCTGATTTTAAACCATGCAGTGTCTTCTTGTTCTATTTGAATGACAGCCTACAGGTTAAAGGTCTGAAATACTCATTCTTCTTAGTGTTATCCATAATTTGTTATGATCCACATGGTCAAATGTTTTTTGATAGTCAATAAAGCACTAGTAAACATCTTTCTGGTATTCTTTGCTTTCAGCCAAGATCCATCTGACGTCATCAATGATATCCCTTATTTCTTGTCCCTTCTGATTCCAGCTTA
>NW_006922003.1:979953-981485 GCF_000298275.1 Orycteropus afer afer | reverse complement strand
CCCTACTTGAAATACATGAAAATTCAGCTGAGGATATGATCACACAAATAATTCCAGTGCAATTACAGTCTCTAGAATATTGACTCCTTATGTAGAGGGCCTTATGTAAGGTGCTCTGGCGGCATAACCCTAATGCATTTGACTGCTAACCAGAAGGCTGGAGGTTCAAATCCACTAGCCACTCTGTGGAAGGAAAACTGGGCAATTTACTTCCATAAAGATTTACCACCTCAGAAACCCAAAGGGTCTCATTATGAGTCAGAATGGACTTGATGGCAGTGAGTTTGGTTTGGGTTTATGTAGAGGGCAGCATCTGACAAAATGCATTGGCAGGAGGAATGCTAGTGTTCCCCTCTTATTTCTGTAACTTATGTTTGAGATCTCACCTACTGTGAAAATGAAAGGAGACAATAAAGACAAAGTTTATTTAAAAAATCTTCTTCCTTATCACAGAAGATTTTTCCCTTATACTCCTAATTGTATTGATAACATATCACTTACCTATGAAATAAAAAATGCACCCATAAAATAGCTAGAATAATTGGAAATTTTAAGTTTATGAACAGAAAACTATCTGGTTGAACAAATAGAAAACTGAACTAGGAGTGAAGAGCCTTCTGTCAAGGCTTATCTCTTAGTCAAGTTCTTTTGTCTCTGTATTTGCACTTCTAATTGAATACCTTGTTTGGCACATTTTTCTCTGTGATTAACAACAACAAAAACTCTACCATTGAGTCAATTCCAATTCATAGTGACCCTCTATGGGCTTACAAGGCTATATAAATCATTCCAGAACTAGATTGCCTCATCTTCCTCCCGTGGTGCAGCTGGTGTGTTTGAACTGTGGATCTTCTGATTAGCAGCCAAATGCCTTACCCAATAAGCCACCAGAGTTTCTTTTGATAGTAAAGACATGTACAATATTATCTAAGGCATTTTCCTTCAGAGAAGAAAATATAGACAAAGTTATACTCTATGAAAAAAGAGATTGTGGTCCGTTTTGTTTACTGCTGCATCCACAACATTTTGAGTAATATCTTACACTTAGTTGCACTTAATAAATATTTGTTGACAAATGAATGGATCAATAATGCGTGATGGAACTTCCACTAGTAATTATCTCTGCCTTTTACCTTGTTTTCTATGAAAATTGTGTAAATGACATTGACCAAGATATTTTGAATATAAAAAATGTTCTACTAATAGCATTCAGGTAAAATCATATTTTCAGAAAAGAAAATTTTAATTTGATTTGCTTGTGGATTGCTTTTTTTTTTTATTTAACTCATTAATCTCTATGCTTAATCTATTGTATATGTAAAATATGACCAATTATTATAGTTTGAAAATTGCCAGTTGCCTTCATTAATTATTAAGAGTATGAATACTCTATGGAGGCACAATTACACTGACAATATCTCAGTGTCCAAAATACTGTATTTAATTGCTTACAATTATTCAACATTTTCTGCATACCTATTTCATGGTAAATTATTTACTCTGTTTCCAATTTTATTACTGCCTATAGGTGC
>NW_006922003.1:977671-979278 GCF_000298275.1 Orycteropus afer afer | reverse complement strand
GACTCTATGTACAACAGAATGAAACACTGTCCAATCATGTACCATCATCACAATCCTTGCTATACTTGACCTCATCCTTGGAGCCACTGTGTCAATCCATATTGTTGAGGGTCTTTCCCCTTTTTTAATGACCCTCCATTTATCCAAGCATGATATCCTTGTCAAGGGATTAGTCCCTTCTGCCAACATGATTAAAGTAGGCTAGATGAAGTGTAGTCATTCTTGCTTCCAAGGTGCGTCCGTTTTCAAGGACAGGTTTGTTTCTGGCATTCCACAGCATTTTCAGAGTTCTTTGCCAAAACTATAATTCAAAGACATCAACTCTACTTTGGTCTTCCTTATTCATTGTCCAACTTTCACATGGATAGGAGGCAATTGAAAACAAGATGAACTATTAAGAATGTCAATATATTCATTAGACCTCTGGCACTTTGAAAAACATTTTTTAGACTCATATTTGCTTCTGAATGAATTATGAATGAATGTAGTTTCATTTTAACCGATTTTCATCATGTATATATGCATATGTATGTGTATATGTGTATATGACAACATTTCTTTGATTATAGTTTTTTTAAAAAAAGCAAATATGTAAATTTTTACATAATCCATCATTCTGCAATAAGTTGTATACCTTTTGTGTTAAGTGAAAGATCATATAAGAAAATATACTCCATCTTTAATATAATTAGAATACATAATGCAAAAATTGTAAAACTTAGATTTCTGACTGCAATAGGGACAAACTGAAGGATAATTAGATAATTTTCCTTTCAATGGTTTTTAATTAGAATTTCAGTGTGCTTTTATTCAGAGATCACATATTAAAAAGAAAAAGAAGAAATAATCATTAATAAATTACCTGTTACGTACACAGCATATGGAAGCTTCAAGTCAGAGATAACAGAAATGATTGTGGGCTATTTCCTATTTGATTGGGTGGAGAACTCCTGTCAAGGTGCAGCATGTGGTAAGGGAGTGTGGGCACAGCCTTATAATGAGACTGCAAATCAGGACTATCCCTTATTTTTTATGTCATTTAACAGTTATTGAGGTCTGAGTGCTGTAGAGAGCTCATAATTAGTCATGATTTTTGACCAGGAATCTATGTTAAAGGAAAGAGTGTCTAGGCAATCATACAATTTATTTTCCTCATCTTTGATAACCTTAAGGCATATCAAATTAGATTTCCTCAGAAATATAAATCTTGAGGAAGGGTTTTCAAGAGTCCAGAGGGCTTCAGAATCAGACTTCATAGAATGACCTTTGTTTCTTCTTTCAAATGTAATTAATACTAAATTATTGCATTCCCTAATTTACGCTGATTTTATTTTAACTACAGGGTACATCTTTCTTCATTGGTTAGGTCTCTTGAGAAGTTAGTGTTGTCTGTTGGACATTTCTTAATCAGTATATCTGACTTTGCCTTAAAATATCAGGAAATAACTAATATATATTAGTTAATGAGTGTGGATCCTGTAATTTAGTCATGTGTAATAGAGGATAGGGTTGACAATGGAGTATTCAGTGGCAAAAGGGAGCATTTTCTTGCCTTAGGTTTCCATATTTGGATATAGGTGAAGAAAATAATGTAAAAATATGTAAAA
>NW_006922003.1:976560-977181 GCF_000298275.1 Orycteropus afer afer | reverse complement strand
ATATCCCAGTTGTAAAGCTCATAAATTAAAGATTTGACTATCTTCTTACCTTTTCCTTGCTAGCTTGAAGTTTTATCTAATGTATTTTGCATAATAGAATATGATATACTGACACTAGATAACAGTTTTAATTACTTTTTAATATATAATTAGGGACATAAATCCCAATAGTAATGGAGTAACAGAAATAAATTAAAATCAATTAAATGAAAGTAACTTTTGGACACTACAAGGATAATGTTTATTTCCTGTCTGTATTAGATTTCATTTGGTTATTCTACTAAATCAGAATTCACTTAAAGGTATTTAAAGAGAATTGTTATTTTTCACAAAGCTCAATTCTTACCAACCAGAACAATTACCTCCAAAACGGGAACATTTAAATAGGGTTTTATGTTTAAGTGCTAACAGCATGCTCTATACTTAATTTAACAATGAAGGCTAAAGTTAAAATACATTTAGAAAATACATATGAGAAATAAATGCCTGTTGTAAAGAAGGTAAAAGATGAGTTAAGTAATTAAATAGTAGAGTCATTGAAATATAGTGATTTTTTACAAACTTTATATAACCATACTATAAAAAAATCTTCCCTAAAGCAAGTAAAATACCTTATTTTAA
>NW_006922003.1:962391-976460 GCF_000298275.1 Orycteropus afer afer | reverse complement strand
AAATATTAGGTAATGTGAGAATATATAGGAGCTCTGGTGATACAGGGGTTAAAGTGTTTGGCTGATAATCAAATGTTCAGTTCTTCCAACCCACAAGATACTCACAGGGAGAAAGATGAGGCAGTCTGCTTCCCTAAAAAAATTTTATGGCCTTGGAAACCCTCTGGGGTAGTTTTGCTGTGTCCTACAGAGTTGCTACGAGTTGCCATTGATTTGATAGCAGTGAGCTTCATTTCAGGTTTGGTAAGAATATATTGAAAATAAAATTATTAGCTACATATTCACCTTCAGTCCATATTTGTGCAATGTGTTTTTAGTTCCTAGAAATTAAAAAGAGAATTTACTAGTTGCCATATGGTATACTCCACCACTCATCTGTCAGTTTGTTGTACAGTGGTGTCTTATATGTTTCTGTGAGGCTAGAGGCTATGCTATCAATATGTCAAATACCAGAAGGGCCACACATGTTGGACAGGTTACAATGGAGCTTCCAGACTAAGACAGACTTGGAAGAAGGAAGGGACCACCCACTTCTCAATATATTGGCCAGTGAAAACCTTATAAATAGCAGTGAAACACTGTCTGATATATTAGTGGAAATCTTTATAAATAGCCTTGGAAAATTGCTCAATATAGTGCCAGAAGATGAGCCCCTGAGGTTAAAAGGCACTGAAAATACGACTGGGGAGGAAGTGCCTCCTAGTAGAGTTGACCTTACTGATGTGGATGGAGTAAAGCTTTCAGGACCTCCATTTGCTGATGTGGCATGACTCAAAATGGGAAGAAACAGCTCCAAACATCCATTAATAATTGGTACATGGAATATATGAAGTATGAATGTAGGAAAATTGAAACTTGTCAAAAATGAAATGGAGCACATAAATATCTATAGCTTAGGCATTAGTGAGCTGAAATGAACTGTTTTTGGCCATTTTGAATCAGACAACCATATTATCTGCTGTGCTGGGAATGACAAACTGAAGAGGAATGACATGGTGTTCATCATCACAAAGAATGTTTCAAGATTTATCCTGAAGAATAATGTCAGTGATAGGATAATATCCAAATGCCTACAAGAAAAATCACTTAATACTACTATGATACAAGTTTACACACCAACCACCAAAGCCAAAAATGAGGAAATTGAAGATATTTACCAACTTCTGTCATCTGAAATTGACCAAACATGCAAATAAGATGTGTTGCTTATTACTGGTGATTGGAATGCAAAAGTTGGAAACAAAGAAGAATCACCAGTAGTTGGAAAATATGGCCTTGGTGAAGGAAATGATGCTGGAGATCCCATGATAGAATTTTGCATGACCAACAACTTATCATTGCAAATACCATTTTTAAAAACATAAATGGTGGCTATACATGTTGACTTCACCAGATGGAGTACACAGGAATCAGATCAACTATATCTGTGGAAAGAGATGATGGAGAAACTCAATATCTTCAGCCAGACAAGACCAAGAGCTGACTGTGGAACAGACCATCAACTGCTCATATGTAAGTTCAAGTTGAAGCTGAAGACAATTAAAACAAGTCCACACAGGCCAAAATATGACCTTGATTATATTCCTCTTGAATTTATAGATCATCTAAAGAATAGATTTGATGCCTTGAACACAAATGACCTAAAACCAGAGGATTGTGTGATGACATCAAGAACATCATCCCTGAAAAAAGCAAAAGGTCATTAAAAAGACAGAAAAGGAAGAAAAGACAAAAATGAATGTCAGAAGAGACTTGGAAACTTGCCCTTGAACAGAGTGTGTTGTTGTTGTTGTTATGTGCCGTCGAGTCGGCCCCGACTCATAGCGACCCCTCCTTGGGTTTCCGAGGCAGTATCACTACGGAAGTAGGATTGCCCAACCTTCCTTCCGAGGAGTGGCTGGTGGGTTTGAACCGCCAGCCGTCTGGTTAGCAGGCAAGTGTCTTAGCCACTATGCTACCAGAGCTCCCTGAACAGAGTGTAGCTAAAGCAAATGGAAGAAATGATAAGATAAAAGAGCTGACCAAAAGATTTCAAAGAGCATTTTGAGAAGACAAAGTCAATTATTATAATGAAATGTGCAAAGACCTGGAGTTAGAAAACCAAAAGGGAAGAATACACTCTGCATTTCTCACACTGAAAGAGGTGAAGGAAAAATTTAAGCCTTCAGTTGGAGTACTGAAAGATTCTATGGAAAATTATTGAATAATACTGGAAACATCAAAAGAAGATGGAAGGAATACACAGAGTCACTATACCGAAAATAATTGGTTGATGTTCATCCATTTCAGGAGGTGGCATATGATTAAGAACCAACGGTATTGAAGGAAGAAGCCAAAGCTGCACTGAAAGAATTAGCAAAGAACAAGTCTCCAAGAATTGATGGAATACCCATTGAGATGTTTCAACAAACGGATGCCCCATTGGAGGCACTTACTCATCTATACCAAGAAATTTGGATGGCAGCTGCCTGGCCATCTGACTGGAAGAGATCCATATTTGTACCCATTCCAAACAAAGGTGATCTCACAGAATGTGGAAATTATCACCTGATATCATTAATTTCTCATTCAAATAAAACCTTGCTGAAGATAATTCAAAAACAGTTGCAGCAGTATATTGACAGAGAACTTCCAAGCTCGATTCAGAAGAGGACTCGGAATGAGGAATATCATTGCTGATGCCAGGTGGATCATGGATGAAAGAAAAGAATACCAGAAAGATGCTTACTTGCATTTTATTAACTATGCAAAAGTATACGATTATGTGGATCGTAACAAATTATGGATAATGTTGAGAAGAATGGGAATTCCAGAACACTAGATTGCACTCATGAAGAACCTGTACCTAGATCAGGAGGCTGTTTTTCAAACAGAACAAGAGGATACTACATGGTTTAAAATCAGGAAGAGAGTGCATCAGGTTTGTATTCTTTCACCATACTTATTCAATCTGTATGCTGAACAAATAATCAGAGAAGGCAGACTATATGAAGAAGAACATGGCATCAGGAGTGGAGGAAGACTCATTAACAATCTGCAATATGCAGACGACACAACTTTGCTTGCTGAGAATGAGGATGACTTGAAACATTTACTAATGAAGATGAAAGAAAAAGAAAATCCTCAAAACTGGACCAATAAGAAACATCACAATAAATGGAGAAAAGATTGAAGCTGTCGAAGATTTCATATTGCTTGGTTCCACAATCAACACTAATGGAAGCAGCAGTCAAGATATCAGACAATGTATTGCTCTGGACAAATCTGCTGCAGTGACCTCTATAAAGTGCTGAAGAGGAAAGATGTCTCTGAAGACTAAAGTGTGCTGAACCCAGGCCATTGTGTTTTCAATTGCTTAATATGCATGTGGAAGCTGGACAATGAATATGGCAGACCGAAGAAGAGTTGATGCTTTTGACTTGTGTTGGTGAAGAATCCTGAAAGTACTGTGGACTACCAGAAGGACTAACAAATCTGTCCTGGAAGAAGTGCAGCCAGAATGCTCTTTGGAAGTGAGACTGGCCAGACTTTGCTTGACCTACTTTGGTCATGCTGTCAGAAGGGACTGACCATTCCTTGGAGAAAGATATCATGCTTGGTAAAGTGGAGGATCAATGAAACAAAGAAAGACCCTCAACCAGATGGATTGACACAGTGGCTGCAGTGATGGGCTCAGGTATAACAAATATGCGAGGGTGGCACAGGACTGGGCAGTGTTTATTTCTGTTGTACATAGGGCCCTATGAATTGGGCCAAATTGATGGCACCTAACAACAACAACAGAAGGTATACTGGACATTTTCCTTTGGGGTTATTAGGAAGGTCTTAAAAATGCAACTGTACCTACTAGTGCTATCATATCTAAGTATCACCACATCTCTTTACTTTAGACGAAAGGCAAGCACTGGAGATGGCAGTTGCTGAAGGGGAAAATGATGGAACTGATATAGAAATAAAAGCCAAATTTAGACAAATGAACTTAAATGTCATGGGTTAGTGGGTAAGAATGTAGTATTCTCTAGCAGTGAAGAATATTTCATATCAATATAGGAGAGTTATCATCAACCTATTACTAAAAGATCATGGAAACCTTATGAACAATGTTAATTTTGTCTTTTTACCCAATTATATCACTCATTGTTTTCTTTTACCATATTTGAAATGATATACCTTTTTTTTAGCCATGTTGGAAGGTGTTGAAATACACAAGAATTTTGTTTTAAGTGTGAGAATCTTTCCCAGAAATATGGGATCTACTGAATGATATAGGGATGAGGAAACTGCTGGACTACTATGTGAAAATTTAGGGTGGGAATCTTCCAAGGGGCACGTGGGCTGACAGGTCTAGCAATCTGCCTTCGAAAGCTCACAACCTTGAAAACCTTATGCAGTAGTTCTACTGATGACACCCATGGGGTTTCATGAGTTGGAATCAATTAGACAAAAACTAAAAGTAACAAATTGTTAAAAGCATAGTGAAAGAGGCAGCTAAGTTTGTGATTCATTGAAGTTCTAGAAACAACATGTTTAAGTGAAAGTTTTGGTTCTGATGCATAATAGATTTGTGGCTATGGGAAAATTACTCAGTCTCATATGAAAATGAGATAAATAATCTATAAAATGGGGACACATCTCTTAGTATTCTTAAGAGGTTTTTATAACTCACTCAAAACCAAACTAAAGGAACTCTAGTGGTGTAGTGCCTAAGGCATTTGATTGCTAACCAGAAGGCTAGTGGTTCAAACCCACCAGCCACTCCTTGGAAGGAAGGTTGGGCAATCTACTTCCATAGTGTTACTGCTTCAGAAAGCCAAGGAGGGGTTTTATAGTGCTTATAAAATGTTTACCATTATGCCACGATCCTAGGTAAACCTCCTTAAATGTTACTTATTAAGTCACATAGATCATTCCATTCATTAAAATTTAGTGCTTGTGGTGGTTAAGTTTGTGTATCAACTTGGCTGGGCCTGGTTGAGTGGCTGGGCAGCTGGTGATAGTTATTCTCCTTGATGAGACTGGCAATCAACTCCATGGTGGGACCTATATAATCAGCTGAGTAGCTGCTTTAGGAATGTGGTCTGCTTCTTGTATATAAGAAAAAGCTTTGGGAATGGACACTAGCATATAGTACACTTGAGCCCTGCATGATGCTGGGCTGTTGTTCAGCAGCTTGCCATGTTCTGCCAATCTCGGGACTTTCAATGGACTTGAATCAATGGCCTGCCATGTTGTTTGGTAACATCAAGACTGTGCCATTTTGTTTGTTGACCTTGGGTTTGTTTACCTCAGCAGCCAGTAGTTGCCTGAGTGAAGAGATGTTTCTAGTTTCAGTGGGCCAGGAGCAAGAAGCAGAGCTGAAGCTCAAGGTCAAGGGCCATACACACAGCCCTTAGAGCTTGGCACTTTGAACTTGGAATGAAAGCCTCCAAATTGTAAGAATAAACTCCTGTTTGTTAAAGCATCCCACTTGTGGCATTTTCTTGTCAGAGTGGTACTAGGTAACTGTCACAGTGCTACAATAAGACAGTATTTGCTTATAAAACTTTATTTCAGACCTCTCAATTTCAAATTTGCTGAGGTCCATGCTAACTTTAGGAGGAGTTAAACTTTTTCCTTTGTTGATTTTTCCCAAATATCAGGTTTGGTTTCTCTTCTTCTTCTTTTTTTTTTTTTTTTAAAAAAAAAAGGAAAAACAGTCAAATGAATGTTTATGATTGCATTAATGGCTTAACTTGATCTATCTATCTATCTATCTATCTCTACACACACACGTACCAAATTTACTGCCATTGACTCGATTTGACCCATATCTACCCCTCCTTGGGTTTCTGAGGGTATCTTTATGGAAGTAGATTGCCCAATCTTCCTTCTGAGGAGCGGCCGGTGGGTTTGAGCTGCCAGCTTTCTGGTTAACAATCAAATGCCTTAGGCACTGTGCCACCAGAGCTCCTTTCTGTTTCTTTCTCTCTCTTTCTCTCTCTCTTTTTGTTTTTTTCCTGCAGAATGAAGTTCTCTGTTCACTGAGGATCAAGGCTGCAAGGATATGCAAAAACTTAGACATCATTTAAACACTAAACATTTTTATCAAGCACATAACTCTATAGCGTTTAACTAAGATGCAGGATTATGTTACTCACGCTTCTTTGTTTAGCCCCTAAAAGAGCCATGAGGACATTTGTATTACACTTCAATTTTAGCAAAGCCATTAAAAATGACACTGCAGAGGTTGGGTCATGCAAAGCTGTGGTTCCATAAGGCACGGGGTTTTATGAAAACATTACTAAGTTTTTATTAGGCACTTTTCAAAGTGAAAAACAAAAAACAAAATCTGGAGTGATATATCATTTGCTAACTAACTCATTTCAAACAACAGTATTAAAACCACTCAAGAAAAAACCAAAAACCAAAAATCAAAAAACCACCTATAATTCATTCCAGCAAAGTGATCAATAAAGAGATAAAATCTTTATGCAAAAGCTGGTGGTTAGCCAGGAAACAAAGCAAATGTTCTGGCTAGTTATTATGGAAACTGCTTGAAAATTGCAAATGCCATAAATTTATAGCTTCTACTGTTTTCTCTGTCATTTTACAGTTCACAGCTCAGGAGAAAACGCTGCTGCTTAATGGCAGAGACAGTTGCGTTTGGGCTGCATTTCCCTTAGTGGAGCATAATTAGCACCTAGGAAATACAAAATTACATTTGTTTCAAACTGATAACTTTGAAAACAAGTGGAAAGTAAGGTATAAAGTAAAAATAATGTGGGAAAAATAACTCAGGTTTGTCACTGTGTAAACCATAACGAGCATAAAATATCTGTGATGGCAAAGGCAATGCATTTCTTGTAAGTCTGTGAAGGGCTTTAGTCTAATAAGCAGTCTCCAGGACCTCTTCACCTAGCTGTCTAGCTGTCACTGCACGTTACTGAAAGCCAAAACTATCAATGCCCTTGAAAATCAAGCTCTATCTCTAAAGAAACTCAGTTTTGAGCATTCATTTTCATATTTTTTTCACCAGTGTGGTATGTTTATTCTCTGGCATTCAGTGTAGAAATTTCATTAGCAATGCTATGTGAATTTTTCCTCAACAGTTTGTTTTCTTCTACTTTATTAAATTTAAAAATGTCATTTTCCTTGAGAAAGATGTAGTTCATTTTTCACTTTGCAAGAACTTAAAAAAAATAAAATATATATATATAATGGAAAATTAAATGATCTATAAGACTACCATAGTATTACTGTCTCGGTACTAAAATGTTAGAAAACTAGAGTTTTCTATAACATGGTTGGCAAAATATTTCAAAAAACACCAGATAGCAAATATTTAAACTTTGTAGGTTACACAGTTTCTGTTCAATTACTCGACTCTACCACTATACTACAAAAGCAATCACAGACACTACACAATTTACTTCCGTAGTGATACTGCCTCAGAAACCTAAGGAGGGGTCACTATGAGTTGGGTATGACCCGAGGACACATAACAACAACAACAACAACAACATATAAGTGGTAGGTGTGGCTGTGTTCCAATAAAACTTTAAAAAAGATGAAGGTCATAATTTTGTCTAATCTACAGAATAATGTGTCTATGCAAGGTATGAAGAAACTGCCTCATTTTTTTGAGTGCCTACTTCAAATAATTTATGTGTGAATGTTCTTGTTGTTAGATGCCCTCAAGTTGGTTCCTACTCCTAGTGACCCTATGTACAACAAAACACAACACTGACCATTCCTGCATCACGCTTGCTTAACTTGAGCTCACTGTTGCAGCCACTGTGCCTCACTGAGGGTCTTCTCCCTTTTCACTGACCCTCTACTTTACCAAATGTTATATCTTTCTCCAGGGAATGGTTCCATCTGACCATATGACCAAGGTAGGTGAGACGAAGTCTGGCCATTCTTGCTTCGAAGGAGTGCTCTGGATGCACTTCCTTGAGGACAGATTTGTTTACTCTTCTGGCAGTTCATGGTATTTTCAGTATTTTTCCCCAATACCACAATTCAAATGCATCAACTCTTCTTTGGACTTGCTTAGTCATTGTCCAGCTTTCACATGCATATGAGGCGATTGGAAATACCATGGCTTAGGTTAGACACATATAGTCTTCAAAGTGACATTTTTTGCTATTTTTTTTCCAACCTGTCCACCCATCTATCCACCTGTAGGTCAGTGCTTGCCATCACTGACGATGCAGTGCTGTACATGCAAAAGAGTTCGTCTTCACTGTCTGTGCCTCCATTTACCTCTCTATGTCTTCCTCTTCCTCAATGCCACGTGTTTATCACTCACATTTTAAAGAGGTCTTGTGCAATAGATTTTCCCAATGCAATATGATGTCTGATTTCTTGACTGCTGTTTCCCTGGGTGTTGACTGTAGATCCAAATAAAATGAAATCCCTGACAAGTTCAGTCTTGTCTCCTTTTATTGTATGTTGCTATTGTTACATTTGTGAGAATTTTCACTTACTTTATGTTGAGATGTAGCTCATACTGAAGACTGCCTTCTTTGATCTTCATCCATAAGTGCTTCAAGTCATCTTCACTTTTGGGAAGCAAGGTTATGCCATCTGCATATCACGATTGTTAATGAGTCTTCCTCCAATCCTGATGCCAAGTTCTTCAGAAACTCCCTTGGATTTTGCTCAGCATACATATTGAATAAATATGGTGAAAGGATACAACCCTGACACACACCCTTTCTGATTTTTGACCATGCAGTATCTCTTTATTCTGTTTGGCAACAGCCTCTTGGTCTATGTTCAGGTTTCTCACTGGCACAATTAAATGTTGTAGAATTCCCATTCTTTGCAAAATTATCCATAATTTGTTGTGATCCACACAGTCAAATACTTTTGCATAGTCAATAAAATACAGGTAAACAGCTGTCTGGTATTCTTTGTTTTTAGCTAAGATCCATCTGACATGAGCAATGATATCCCTCATTCCACACCCTGTTGTGAATCCAGTTTGAATTTCTGGAAGTTCTCTGTAAATGTACTGATGCAACCATTTTTGAATTATTGTCAGCAAAATTTTACTTGTGTGTGTTGTTAATAACATTGTTTGATAATTTCCACATTCTGTTAGATCACCTTTCTTTGGAATGGGCACCCATACATATCTCTTCCTGTCAATTGGCCAGGCAGCTGTCTTCCAAATTTCTTGGTAAAAATGACTAAGTACCAAACCAAACAAACCAAACCCACTGACATGGAGTCAGATCTGAGTCATAGCAATCCCTCCTCAGGTTTCTGAATTGGTGTCACTTCAGAAGTAGATTGCCCAACCTTCCTTCTGAGGAATGGCTGGTGGGTTTGAACCACCAGCCTTGTGGCTAGCAGTCGCATGCATTTGGCACTACACCAACAAAGCTCCCAATTAAGCACCTTCAGTGCTAAATTGTTGAAACATCTCAAGGGTATTTCATCAATTCCTGGATGCTTGTTTTATTTATTTATTATTATTATTGCCAATTTCTTCAGTGCAGCTTTGACTTCCTTCAATTGATTCTTGATCACATGCTACCTTCTGAAATAACTGAAAATAATTCTTTTTGGACAGGGACTCTGTGTATTCCTTCCAACTTCTTTTAATATTCCCTGCATCATTCAATATTTTGCCCATAGAATCCTTCAATATTGAAACTCAAGGCTTGTGTTATTTCTTCAGTTGTTTCAACTTGAGAAATGCCAAGCATATTCTTCCCTTTTGGTTTTCTAGTGCCAGGTCTTTGCACATTTCATTATAATATTTTATTCTGTCATCTCAAGCCACCCTTTGAAATCTTCTGCTCATCTCTTTATTTCATCATTTCTTCCATTCACTTTGGCTTCTCTCTGTTCAAGTACAAGTTTTAAAATCTCCTCTGACATCCATTTTGGTCTTTTCTTCCTTTCTTGTCTTTTCAATGACTTTTTGCTTTCTTCATGTATGATGTTCTTGATGTCATTGCACAACTCATCTGGTTTCCAGTCACTGATGTTCAATGTATCAAACATATTCTTCAAATTGTCTCTAAATTCAGGTGGGATATGATCAAGGTCATACTTTGGTTCTCATGGACTTGTTCAAACTTCAACTTGAACTTGCAGATGAGCAATTGACCTTTTTTTGACTCATGATATTGAGCTTCCCCATCACCTCTTTCCTCAGATGTAGTCAATCTGTCCCCTGTGTATTCCATCTGACAAGGTCCACACGTGTAGCCACTGTTTGTGGTATTGAAAAAAAAGTATTTACAATGAATAAGTTGTTGATCTTGCAAAATGCAATCATGCGATCTCTGGCATCATTTCTATCACCAAGGCCATATTTTCTAGCTACCAATGATTCTTCTTTGTTTCCAACTTTCACTTTCCAATTACCCATAATAAGCAATACATCTTGATTCCATGTTTGGTCAATTTAAGCCTGAAGAAGACGGTAAAATTTTCAATTTATTCACATTCTATCAACATGAGTAGTTAAAACAAAACAAAACAAAACAAAACCACAAGCAAATCACTTGCCATGAGTTGATTCCAACTCATCGAGATCCCATTTGTATCAGAACAGAATTGTGCTCCATAGGTTTTTCACTGATTGATTTTGCAGAAGTAGAACTCCAGGTTTTTCTTCAGAAGTAGCTTTGTGTAGACTTGAACTGCCAACCTTTCAGTTAGCATCCAAGTTTATATCCATTTGTACCACTCAGGGATTCCTTGAATGGATGTATATAGTGGATAAATGCTATTCATTTTTGTTGCTTTGCATTTAAAATTTTTCTGTTTGTATTATTCTTAACCCTACAAATATTGATCAGATTCATATCCTACTACAGACATTTCAAACCTAGATCTTCACTTTTCCAGACTCTCTTGGAGCTAACACACTGGTATATTGAACTATGCTTACTTGCCAGTAAAATTGAATATGAAGTCAGAAGTCAGGTCCAAAAAGTGTACATTCTGACTGAGAGTGGCAGTAAAGGTCTAGGGTACAACACTGATTTTCCAGGTACAGAAGTTATAATAAGATAACAGTTGCTTGCAAAGACCAGGGCTGCCATAATGTGCTGTATAATCTGGGTTGTGCAATGTTAAACAATGGAAGCATTAACATATCCATCAGGCTGTTTTATCATGCATTCTTTCTTATTTCTGCCCATTTCCCAAACTTGATTTCATAGTTTTCCAGGCAAGTGTGCTACCTACCAAATATTCTTTCTTTCATGAGTGACTTTTTGTGATAATCATTCAAAGGAATTTCTTTTTTTTTTTTTAACTATAATTGATAACAGAGAGGTTGGATGTGGGTTGGGGGAATATTAGATTGGTTAGTGGCTCTGAAGGTAGTAAAAATCAAGCTAATAGATGGATGAATTTCTCTCTGGAATCCCAGGGCTCTTGAAAAAATAAAAATTTGTTAATTTTTTCATAGTGTGAGTTAAATTTAAGTGACTAACAAGATAAAACTAAGCAAGAACATCTACATGAAGAAGAATGTGACATCAGAAGAAGACTCATTAACAATCTGCAATATGCAGATGACACAATCTTACTTGCTGGAAGTGAAGGAGACTTGAAGCACTTACAGATGAAGACCAAAGACTATAACCTTCAGTATGGATTACACCTCAGCACCATGAAAACAAAAATCCTCATACTTGGGTCACTAAGCAACATTATTATAAATGGAGAAAAGACTGAAGTTGTCAGGGATTTCATCTTATTTGGATCCAAAATCAATGCCCATGGAAGCAACAGTCAAGAATCAAACAAAGTATTGCATAGGAAAAACCTATTGCAAAATATTTCTTTCAAGTGTTTAAGACCAAAGATGTCACTTTGGAAGCCTCATACACATGTGAAAGCTGGACAATGAACAGATAAAACTGAAGAAGAATTGATGTATTTGAATTGGATTGTTGGCAAAGAATATTGAAAATATCACAGACTTCCAGAAAAATGAACAAATGTGTCCTGGGGGAAGTGCAGCTATAATGCTCCTTAGAAGAGAGAACAGCCATATTTCATCTCTGATACTCTGGTCATGTTATCAGGAATGACAGGTCACTGGAGATATATCGTTCTTGGTAAGGCAGAGGATCAGTGAAAGAGGGGAAGACCCTCCATGAGGTGGACTCACACAGTGGCTGGAAAGATGAGCTCAAGCATAACAATGATTGTGAAGATGATGCTAATTCAAAAACAGTTGCAGCAGTATATTGACAGAGAACTTCTGGAAACGAATGGTGGATTCAGAAGAGGATGTAGAACAAAGGATATCATTACTGATGTCAGATGGATCTTGGCTGAAAGCAAAGAATACAAGAGAGATGTTTACTTGTGTTTTATTGACTATGCAAAAGCATTTGATTGTGTGGTTCATAACAAACTGGATAACACTGAGAAGAATGGGAATTCCAGAACACTTGATTGTGCTCATCAGGAACCTGTACATAGACCAGGAGGCAGTTGTTCAAACAGAACAAGGGGATACTGCATGGTTTAAAATCAGGAAGGAAGGGTGTCAGTGTTGTATCCTTTCACCATACTTATTTCATCTGTATGCTGAACAAATAATCTGAGCAGCTGGACTGTATGAAGAAGCATGTGGCACCAAGATTGGAGGAAGACTCATTATAACCCAAAACAAACCAAACCAAATTTACTGCTAAGTTGGATACCACTCATAGTGACCTCTCCTTGGGTTTTAGAGGTGGTATCACTACAGAAATAGATTGCCAGATCTTCTTTCCAAGGAGTGGCTGGTGGTTTTGAAGCACCAGTCTTCTGGTTAGCTGCCAAATGTCTTAGGCACTACACCACCAAAGATCCTGAAGACTCATTAATAACCTGCAATATGCAGATGACACAGCTTTGCTTGCTGAAAATGAGGATGACTTGAATCACTTACTGATGAAGATTAAAGAATTCAGCCTGCAGTATGGATTACATCTCAACATAAAGGAAATGGAAATTCTCACAACTGGGCCAATAAGCAGCATCATAATAAATGGAGAAAAGATTGAAGCCGTTAAAGATTTGTTACTTAGTTTCACAATCAACACCAATGGAAGCATCAGTCAAATCATGCAAGTGAGAGCTAGACAATGAACTAGAAAAACCAAAGAAGAGTTGATGATTTTGAGTCATGGTGTTGGCATACCATGGACTTCCCAAAGAACAAGCAAATTTATCCTGGAAGAAGTGCAGCTGGAGTTCTCCTTGGAAGCAAGAATGGGCAGACTTTGTCTGACCTACTTTGGTCATGTTGTCAGAAGGGACTGTTCCCTGGAGGATATCATGCCTGGTAAAGTGGAGGGTCAACGATGAAGAAGAAGGCCCTCTACAGTTGCTGCAGTGATGGTCTCAGGTATAATAAAGACTGTGAGGCTGGCCCAGGTCTGGGCAGTGTTTCCTTTTGTTGTACATAGGGTCGCTATGAGTTGGAGCCAACTTGACTGCACTTATTCTGCAACTTATTCTGGACTCTTTTCTAGAGCAACCAATGATTCTGATAATTAGATTGGCTGGTTGATCGAATACAGGTAAAGTATTAGAAATAGTTTAGTAAATAGGTCTGTTCAGGTGTGTTTATCATGTGTAACTTGCTAACCTATTTCTACATATGTTTCTTGAGTGGGCTTGGAGAACATTAGTTTCTTTGAGACCTTAAAAAATACTTTGGGAATCAGCACCAGCATTGCATTCATATACATATATTTTACATATAATCTACATTCTATTTATGAAATAAGGAATACTGAAGATGAAATGTGTTTCCTGATTTTAACATAGACATCAGGATGTAGAGATGAGAGAAGCCAATTAGTCACTCATTTGTGGTGGTATCATGGGTAAGATCATCATAACATGCAGATTGCTCTATGTTTCCCCAGAGGTAGACAGATGAGCATCTCATTAATGAGTTAATGCTTGCAAATGTAAAAAAAGAACACTAGGTCTAATCTGAGCCACTTTTATAAAGGGTTAAGACACCTTACTTAGTTAGTTCAGAACTCAGAGTTCCTGGAAGGGAAAGGATTTGATAGACCTAACACAATACATAGGAAGAAATGATAAAA
>NW_006922003.1:961628-962205 GCF_000298275.1 Orycteropus afer afer | reverse complement strand
AGCAGTAACTTTCAATCATTAAACATTAAGCTTCATAAACAATTAAAAATATATTCTAAAAGCTAATCAGGTATTTTTATTGAGAAATGTTTTGTCCATTTGTCTATGTGCTTAGTAAATGAAGATAAGTAGTGTAATGAGAACAACATATTTAATTAGTCAGGGATGAAATTACTTTGGCTTAAACTACATGGTTATTATTATTTTTAATTATGGCTAACATGACTATTGAATAAGTTATATGATCACATTGATTTAATTATTGTTTTAATTATTTAAATTCATAAAGCAATCAAATCCTGTCTTTTTAAATTAATAAACTACCATTTAATATTAAAAAAATAAAAACAACCAAACTCACTGCCATCTAGTGGGATCTGACTCATAGTGACCCCTCCTTGGGTTTCCAAAGTGGTATCTCTACAGAAGTAGATTGGCCAACCTTCCTTCTGAGAAGTGGCTGATGGGTTTGAACTGACAACCTCTGGTTAGCAGTCAAATGCCTTGGGCACTATACCACCAGAGCTCCCACCATTTAATATAGGGAAATATTTTAAAGGTGCATTGTCTGGCAAGG
>NW_006922003.1:943069-961408 GCF_000298275.1 Orycteropus afer afer | reverse complement strand
TGAAAAATAGATTACAAATGGCTTCTTAGTTTATTAACTTGTGTAAGTTCTTTGCTAAAATTTTAGCTAAAGCTTTTGTTGGGTGCAAGCAATATTAGCAGTTATGAACACTGAATCTTGAAACAGACTGTCTAAGTTTCAACCTAGCTCCATCACTTAGTAGTTTCTCGATCTGAAAAGTGAGTATATTTCTCTCACACTATTGCTGTGAAAATGAAATTAGTAATCTATCTAAAATGTTTGCAGATGCATTCTACACAAATTAATGACTACATGTGTGCTAACTAAATGTCAATCTTGTGTTCACTAAATTTCAAGAAAGATGCATGAAAATCAGGTATACTTCCAACTTGTGGGCATTAAAGTTTACAGTCAGGTCCACTAAATGCCCAACCAGAATTAAGGCACCTAAATGATTCCTGTACTGCAAAGAAAAAACAAGATCAGATGTCAAAATACCAGAATTCTCTCATTGTTTACACACAATCTAATGTCAAGGAATTGTATGCCATTATTTACTCTAAAGCAAAATCAAAAATATTTCAGCTAAATTCAATATTAGAAAATTAAATGAAATACCATAAACGATGTATTTTATGCATATCTGGCCATCCACTCTCAAAGAGGGAGCCCAGGGGTCAGTTTCTATAATTAGGTTTTAAAAACTAGAACAGTATATTAGAGTGTGGGGTACTGACCCATGCTCGTAGGTTAAAAGCCCGTTTAGTATGTCAGGGTCAGTGTACAGTCACAGATGCAAGCAGGCTGGTGATCAGAAACAATGGATCACAGAGGATGAGCAACTTGAAACATGAAGTTTCAATAAATAGTCTGGAGAAATAGTCTGTGAAAGGGTAGGATTTTTCAAGCCTATGAATAGCTAGAGATTTCTTCAGTGAAGTAAATTGAACAAACTAGTATGCTTTAAAGGAGTTCTGGTGGCGTAGTGCCTAAGGCACTTGACGCCTAACCAAAAGGCTGGCAGTTCAAACCCACCAGCCACTCTTTGGAAGGAAGGTTGCACAATCTACTTCTGTAGTAACATCACCTCGGAAACCCAAGGAGAGGTCGCTATGAGTCAGATTAGACAGCCCATAACAACAACCACAACAGTATGCTTTAAATATTTTCAAGTCTTAATTATTAAATAGAGTCTCCCACTCAATTATGTGCCTGGTAGTCATTCTTCTCTTAATTCTGTGGAATTTTAGATAAAGTAGCCACTATGCTTCCCCAATTAATTCATCTCTATGAAACACTCAATAATTAGAAGTGAAAAGAAGATGTGATACTTTTCAGGTAGGAAGATGTCTTTAGCTTTATGTTGTGGACCTATCCTTGTCCTTTAGTGCTGCTTACTCTTCAAAATACTTAGGTCACAATAGAGAAAGAAACTGTATTTTGTGGTGTGTTTCTCAACTGGTTCTGGGTAATTTCCCTTCATTTGATAGGGCAACTATCAAAATCTTACTGGGTCCACTATGCTTTCAGTTGTGACTTTGTTTAATGACTATTTGACAGTGTCTGATTTGCTTCTTTAGACTAGGTTGTATTTATATTACTTGCTCTTTTAGCATCTGTCTTTTCCACTACAGAGCTTGCAGAAGATATTATTTTCCAAAGATATTCACACTAAAATATATATATTATCCCACCTGTTCTTATAATTTGATGTTGATACTACTCTATTGAGAAGTAGAAGTCTGTATTTTCTTCCCCTAAGGAGATCTTTGTAACTTTATTATGGAAGGGATGTTATGCAACTTCTAGGACTAAGTTATAAAAGCAATACAATCCCTGTCTGCCTCTCTCTTGGACAATCTCTTAGTTGGTACGTACAAAATCTGACTATCCTAAAACTGCCATACTTGAGAGACCACATGAAGGTATCATCTAGAGACAGAGAAACCTGCCTGGGAAAATCCAGATGTTCCATCCCCCAGGTGTTCTCACATATTCTCAGCATGCCTTCAGATGATTCCAGCTTCAGTCTTCAAGCCACCTTAGGTGATGCTGAGTACAGCAGAGACAAGCTGTTGTGAGCAAAATGAATGTTGTTGTTTTAAGCAAGTACATTTTGGGGAAATTTGCTATAGAACCATAATATCTGAGACAGGATTCTTTAGAAACTGATTTCTAGGATAGCGTAGGGAGGAAAAATCTATGCATGTGAAAAATATAGTAATAACTTCTTCCCTGTGTTGACTTTCTTCTACGGGTTATTGGGGAAGGAGACCTTATTGCTTAACCATCTTTAGCTTAAAGTGATCTTTGATGTTACAATATTAAATCCGATCTACTTCCAAACTTTCATTCTCTCCATTCAATGACTGCACTGGAGTTGCATCAAACATGCATGTTTAAATTTTACATATATGTTTAGGAAAAAAATACTGAATATTATTAGCTGTATCACATATATAGAAAATACTTTTGTTTATGTCATTTTAGTCTGACAATGAGGACAATGTGTCTAACATTGTAGAAAACATTAACATAGAGAAAATAATTGCATGTTATCTTGTGAGATGATAAAATGAGCACAAGCTGCATTTCTTTTTTCTGGAATTAATCCAATTTGCAACATTTATCAATTGCCTTCTGGGTATCTCTGGATAGTGCAATTGAAAAACTTTTGACAAAATTCTAAAAACTGAAATCTGAGATGAATATAGCATAACTCAGTTGACAGCTTAAATGTCACACCTATTAAACTATAAGCTGTTAAATGGAACACAAAATATCTGCTAAATAGTTCACTTTATTTTCTATAGATTTTGGTCATATTGTCAGAAGATACTACTCCCTGGGAAACGATATCATGGTTGGTAAAGTCAACGGGCAAGGTTCTTGACAAGATAGATTGAAACAGTGGCTAAAACAATGGGCTCAAATAAAACAAGGGTTCTGGGGCTGGCACAGGACCTGGTAGTATTCATTCTATTGTACAGAGGGTCACTATAAGTTGGAGCCTACTCGATGGCACTTAACAACATTAATACATTGTTATTTATGTAAATCTCTAAAAATGTATTTATATATATTTATTAGCTACTATTACATTACTAACCTCTCAAATAATAAAGTGTTTATTATTATACAATAAAGATAATTGACCAAATTAAATCAAAAGGTGTTATTAAGATTTGTGGAAATATAATTATTTATGACTTGTCAAAGGGTGAAGTCCCTTTTGATCAGTTACGTGTTATCTGCTACAACTCGGTGAAGTGACTCAGGATTTTCTGTGCCTTTATATAAGGACATGGACACCTTTCTTTGGAGGACAAAGCCAGCAGAAAATGGAAAGTTCATACTATGAACAGCAGAGGAAATCAATTCTTATTCTTGTATGAATTGTGATGGGTCCAGAATACTGTGGTGTTTCTGTTGTTAGGTGCGGTTGAGTCGGTTCTGATTCATAGTGATCCTATGAACAACAGAACAAATACTGCCTGCTCTTGCACCATCCTCACAATCATGGCTATGCTTGAGTCCATTGTTGCAGCCACTGTGTCAATTTATCTTGTTGAGGGTCTTCCTCTTTTCCTCTGATCCTCTGCTATAGCGGGAACGACATCTTTCTCCAGGGATTAGTCTATTCAGATAACATGATCAAAGTACCAGAGATAAAGTATTGCCATCTTCACTTCTAAGAAGCATTGCACCTGTGCTTCTTCCAAGAAAGATTTGTACATTCTTTTGGCAGTCTGTGGTATATTCAATATTCTTTGCCAACACCATATTTGAAATGCATCAATTCTTCTTCAGTCTTCTTTATTCATTGTCCAGATTGCACGTGTGATTGAAAATACTGTGACTTCAGGTGCACCTTAGTCTTCAAAGTGACATCTTTACTCCTTAATAAATTAAAGTGGTCTTTTGTGCAGATTTGTCCAATGCAATACAATGTCATATTTCTTCACTGCTGCTTCCATGGGCGTTGAGAGTGTCATTATTTTGTCCAACTATCATGATGTTACTTCTTGGTCCACTTGTGAGCATTTTTATCTTCTTTATGTTGAGGTGTAATCCATAATGAATGCCATATTCTGATTTTCACACAGATTGAACAAGTATGATGAAAAGATACAACCCTGATGCACATCTTTTTTGATTTTAAACCATGCAGTATCCTGTTGTTATCCTGTATCCTGGAATAACTACCTCTTCATCTCTGTACAGGTCCTGAAGGAGCACAATTAAGTGTTCTGGAATTCCCATTTTTTTGAAATATTACCCATAGTTTGTTGTTATCTATGCAGTTGAATGTCTTTGGACAGCCAATAAAATACAAAGAAGCATGTCTCTGTAATTCTCTGCTTTCAGCCAAAAATAATCTTATACCAGCAATGATATCCCCTCGTTCCACATCCCCTTCTGAATTTGGCTTGACATTCTAGCAGTTCCTTCCTGACGTACTGTTAGCAACTGTTTTTGAATTATCTTCAGCAAAATTTTACTTGCATGTGATTAACTATGTTGTCTAATAATGTCCACATTCTGTTGGATCACCTTTTATCAGAATGTGCATAAATATGGATCTCTTCCTGTCAGTTGTCCAGGTAGCTGTCTTCCAAATTTCTTGGAATAGACAAATGAGTATTTCCAGTGTTATATTCTTTTGTTGAAACATCTCAGTTGGTGTTCTGCCAATTTGTGAAATCTTGTTTTTTGCCAATGCTTCAGTCCCAGATCCTTGAAATTCTACCAAAGACAAAAGTAATGTAAATATAGAATTTTTGTGGTAAAAGTTTATTTATTTACTTAAAAGAACACTACTTTTATAAGAAATATTTCTTGATTTCAATGTCAGAAAATAATAACTTGCTTTATGGTTCAGTGATAGAATGATAAAAATAACATATTCATTGTCTTTTATTATTAAATATATGTCTACATCTATCTATTGACCTAGCTAGCTAGCTACCTATCATCTATCATTTAATCATCAATGTAAGAATGTATGTATGCAAGTAGGTAGCAAGTTACCTTATTTAATATTCATAAGAGATAAAATAAACAATGCAATTATATAAAATGTTTTTATTTAAATTTCTCTGGATCTCATTTTACTGTTAAAAAACATTGAAATTATAAGTAATGAAGTAGATATTATACATATTTAACACAGAAAACTGAAATTCATAGGATTTAAATGACTCTACCAAACTGACTACTTCTGAATAGAAGAGCCAGTTTTAATTCAATATTTTTTCATACATTTATTAAATACACATTTATTATGATATTGGAGAAAATGTTCACAGTGCAAATAATAATAATAATAAAATATTACTATTGAAAATAAAAGAATACATAAAAAGTAGAGACAGAATAAAATTAGTGGAGAGAACATGGACTTTGGCAACAATGATATATTTTGCTAACACTTATTTATCACAGTAGCTCTCATTTATTGAGTGTCATGTCTTTTGACAAACACTTTACATACTTATACATTTACACTTAAGTACCAGTGTGGTCTTAAGTTGTGTATGTGTACGTGTGTGTGTGTGTGTGTGTAGTCAATGAATTAAACAGATCAATATGAAAAGTGTAGTCTAAAAAAAAGTATGGCATGAAGATATTTTACAAAATATCTAATACATATGGCCAGAAATATATGAGTAAATGTTGAAGTTCATTAATGCTCAGAAAAATAAGAATCATAACAATGATGAAATTGTATACTCATTTTATCAAAATTAAATAAAAAGCATTATAAAAATAAATCTGATAATAATAAATGTTCGGGTGAATATTGATCCACCAAGATCCATTCCTGGTGGAAGTTAAAATACTATAACCTCTTTGAGAAGTTTGCCATTACAGTTTAGCATTATCTCATCATTATGAAGTCAATATGTCTAAATCTCTAGCAATTTTACTCCTATGTATATTATCTAGAGAAATGCTTTTCCATAGGCTCCATGAGACATGGGCAAACAAGTTCATAAATCATTACTCTTGACAGGAAATTCTTGGAAAAAAAAATTCAAGCACTCATCATCAAGAAAATAATCCAAAAGAATAAAAATCAAGTACACATTCACACAATGGGTATTTTATATGATTAAAAATTAACAATAATGTAGATGATTCTTTCTAGGTGGAATGACAGTACATGGACAAAGAGATCAGCTGTTGTTGTTGTTGTTATGTGCCGTCGAGTCGGCCCCGACTCATAGCGACCCCTCCTTGGGTTTCCGAGGCAGTATCACTACAGAAGTAGATTGCCCCATCTTCCTTCTGAGGAGTCCCCGGTGGGTTTGAACCGCCAGCCTTCTGGTTAGCAGTCAAGTGCCTTAGCCACTATGCTACCAGATCTCCCTAGTACCAGACTTTTCCCTAAAATGGATATAAATCTTATATTTGGGACATGTGAAAATATTGGAAAGTAGCTTGAATTACTTGGAGAAGAGCTTGTCATTATAATCACATCAATTTCTTTTTCTATTAATATGAATTTGGTGGGTGCTCAATCAATGCCTAATGTTGAATGAAGCATGTGTAATATAATTCAGCAATTTTTAGGCATAAGTGAGATAGTCCATATGTCTAGAAAGAGATGAATTACTCTAGAAGTTGCTGGTTAAGGATTGTCAAGTAACATTAAAATATTTTCTCTCATTATCTTCACAAAACAGGAACTCTGGGGTCTCTTTATATAGTTACCTATTGACAAGTAAGAGGATAAAAGAAACACTGAGTACAATTGTTGACTCCATGATAACAGTAATCAAACAACAACAACAGCAACAACAACAAAACAAACCCCTGTATTGATTCTGACTCATATTGACCCTATAAGATAGAGTCAACCTACTCCATAAGGCTTTCAAGGCTGTAATCTTTAGGGAAGCAGACTGCTCTATCTTTCTACTGTGGAGTGATTGGTGGGTTTGAGCTCTCGATTTATCAGTAAGCAGTTGAGTTTTTAACCACTGCCTCACAAGAGTAATTATGACAGTAATTAAGATATTTAAACACCTTAAGACTAGTTTTGAAGACTTAATACCTTAAGACTAGTTTTGAAAGATGTTCAGGATATTAACACCTTTAAAATTTTGGGAATTATGTTATTGTTTGGACTTTGCAGGTCCAGCATAATGAAGGTTTCATTTCTTCCCAGACAATAGACTGGTAATTTGAATTCCTCATACTTAATATTTTCTCAGATTTTTAACCAAATGTTTCATTTGGTTTAATGAGGAAACAACTGAAGTGTTCATCCACAGTTGAATGTATAAGCAATTTGTGGTATATATATACAATGGAAAACTATGCAACCAGAAAGACAATGAAGAGTCCTTGAAACAGAACATAGAAGGTAAAGAGGGCACAGTGCTAAGTGAAATACATTGAGCATATAAATTCAAATGTTATATTATCCTTCTTTGATAAGAATACAAGAATAGATATAGATAATAGACAGACCAACTGATGGTTATCAGGGGAAGAAATGGGAGGCAGGGAGTATGTTTTAGATCACAAACAATTGTTATTCTTGGTTATGGAAAACATGAAATTGAATGTGGATGTAGTGAGCACAGCACAACCAAAGTAAAAATGAGTGTTTGAGGATATATGGTTGGGTATAAGCATGTTAGTATATGAGTAGGTACATAGGTGTGTATATAGGTGAGAAAAGATAGAAGCATCTATAGGAATGTGTATGTGTGTGCAGGCATATATAGTCATCAAAAACACAAATCCAAATACTTTTCAGACATGACTAAACACTTAAAAAAATTAGTTTTATGTGTTTGAAAGCTTAGGACCATATTCTCAGGGGCCAATTCATTCAAGCATACCACAGTTCACTAAAATCATGATCCATATCTTAGTAAAGTGAATATTGTCTGGTGTCTTAAAAGATTGTAAGAAGCCATCTAAAATACAGTTATGGGTCTTTTCTCACCAGGAGAAGACCAGTGAGAAGGTAACCCAAACTCAGAAAATAAACATGTCTACACAAGCCACAACCTCACCTATCCTGAGACCAGAAGAATTAGATTGTGCCTGGCTACCACCACTGACTGTTCTGAGCAGGGTCACAGTAGATGGTCCCAGACAGAATGGGAGAAATATGTGAAGCACAACTCAAATTCTTCCTTTTTCATTTTAAACAGACTAATTGGAAAAATAGAGAACATAGGACTCTATGAGACTACTGCTCTGAGACACCCTTTAAACATAGAACCAAGCTTGTTTTCTGAGATCACATTTTAGTGAAATAGTAGAGAGGCATACAAAGTAAAACATATTATCCATAAGCTTGATGATTTACTTAAAAAAATATTTTTAAAAAAATCAGTAGGACATCAAATGGTCACAGCTACTCAAAAGTAAAGAAGAAAATATAAGGGGTAGAAAAACTAATAATGGAAAGGGAACAAAGAGAAAATAATTATAGATAATGTTGACACATTTGGATAAATGTAACTAACTAATGTTGACACATTTGGATAAATGTAACTAACTAATGTTGCTGAACAAATTGTGTGGAAATTGTCAAATGAGAACCTAACTTGCTGTGTCAACTTTCACCAAAACTTAATCAAATATTATTTTTTAAAAAGTGAGGTGCCATTATTGACCAGAGTTCTAGTTAAAATGTCATAAGATGTTTGCTTTCTATGGAATAGTTGCTGTTATTAGTTGCCCTTGGGTTGACTTTGTGAAAAATGGAAAGAGAGCTTGCCCAGTCCTGTGCCATTTTTGTGATCACTGATGTGTTTGAGTAATTGTTATGGCTGTTGTATCAATACAACTGTATCATTAGACTGATTTTTATCTTATAAATTTAATTTTAGTATTTGTTTTAATTTTTAATAAAATTTACAATGATATTGCTATATTATTTAGGATATAGGCTAATCTGCTACAATGAACCCCCAATATATAATGCCTTTTTTTTCTGAAGGTGCTATATTCAGTGCAGTGTTGAATGGAAGTGTTAGGTGTCACTGATGATAGTGGTTGAAAACATTATAAACGTAGCTAATATCACTGAATTGTACATGTAAAAAATGTTGAAAAGACACCAAAGTTTTTATTTCACCAAAATTCATTAGAAGTGAAGGCAGTTTTCAAGAATCTTTGTGAAGATTATGGTAATCTCTCAAACCAAAGTAGCAAAGTACATGGTTTTCAGTGTTCACTAGGAAGCTCCTGTGAATCTGATCAGCCTGTTACTTCCACTGGGTAAACCATGGCTCTTTCTTTTTTAATGTATTCCAGATCTCTGGGGATTTATTCCTTTTGGCAAATTCTAATTGAGACCTACATTGGAAAGGAGGCTCAGGCAAAAGTAGCTTCTGATAAATTAGAGGAGAATATAGAATGGATTGGGATGGTATTGAGCTGATAACAGACAATGCAGCACAAAGAGTTTAAAAACAGTTGCTAAAGACAACTGGTGTGAGAATTCAATTTCAAATCTGTCATTCTGGGTTCTCTTGAATTTTTGTTTCCCTTTGTTTTCCTTGATAGTTTTGTCTCCTTGTTTTTAAATGGATTTTCTCTACAGATTATTCACTGCAAAGTGATATTTTGGTTTCATTTATTTTAGATAATTTTGCATTTTCTTTTGAAAGTAGAGTAGAAAGTGTTATGTTTATTACTATCATCTATTGCCTATATAACAATTTTAAATTTCTTCTAACATAAAGTATATGCTGAAATTTGGACAGTCCAACATTGTGTTCTTGCAGTGTCCTTGCCAGCCATATGTCAAAACATTCATAAACATATGGGAAATTTTACATAGCTTGTCACAAAATCCAAGGAACATACAAAAAGATTGTAAAATCACCATATTAGGGTATTAAATAAAAACTATTTATCTTTGTCCCTTAAACCCTCTGAGAAACAGTTCAAAACTGTTCATTCTGAAACATGGATTATTTTCATGAACAGAGATATTTAATTGTGAAGGCACTGGGAATCACACTTAAAGTGGGAAATTTTAACAACATAATGAACAGCCTAGATCAAATAAAACTCTGGAAAATATCTAAATTTCTAGAGAATTTAGAAAATCATATAGGTTATGGCTACCACTTTCATTTGTATAGTGTTTTCCAATAAACTCTTCCAAAGTGTTCTCTGCCTTTAGTTTAGTTTACTATATTGGTAGTTTGAAGAGAGTAGATGAGTGCTTTGGTACCACTATATAATTTTAATCTCTCACTATGTTGGAAGACATAAAGAGATGAGGGTTATGCTCTGTTGCTTTTGTATTTTTGAGTCCTACATATATCTCTGGAACATTGTAAATACTTGTCCTGGAGGATTTTACCTTAAGAACAAATGAAGACAGGTTCAGGTATACCATGATAGACTATCTAATTTACTGCAAAGTACTCATAGCAAGGCATGCAAGTTAGACTCCAAGACATTTATTTAGCATTAGAGAATCAGAATAAATAATTATAATGTTACTTTAAGGATTAAAGTCCAAATAATTAGACTTCAGACTAAAGATTTAATAAGTGGTCTTGAAACGATAGTTAACCACCTCAAACTCAGGGTAGCCAGGGTCCAAGAGTCAAAGTTAGAGAGAAGAGATCTTTTGGTTCTGTCTTCTCTGAAAATGAGCAGAAATCCATGGATTTATATACCTTGTGTGCTGTTATGTTCATTAAAATTGATATGTTTTATTGCCAATTAAAGAAATGCTGAATGATACATTTATGTTTTGTTAATTTACATTATGCTTTATTAATTAGGGGACTGCTGTATGGCATATTTATGTTCATGTTTAGTACATGTTTCAAGGCCAAGTTAATTAATTTAAAATGATCAGAATTGTTTAGAGATATATTTATTTTTTGCTAATTCATAGAGATTTGTTCAATGTTACATTCCATTATCACAGAATGTAGGTTGCAGCCTAATTTCAGAAAGTTATTTTCAAGCTACTTCACATACTTCTATTTTTTATTTTTGAAGCTGGAATGATTTATAGTTAACAATTAAAGAACATTATAGAAATATATATGATTCTACTTCTGAGTTCAGAAATTCACCGTTTTAACTTCACATTGTAAGTGACTTATACATAGTTTAAGAGGATACATAGAACACACATAGTGTAAGGGGATACATACATAGAACAAGGGCATACTGCATGGTTTAAAATCAGGAAGGGACTGTTTCAGGGTTGTACCCTTTCATGATGCTGATTCAATCTGTATGTTGAGCAAGTTATCCCAGAAACTATATTATATGAAGAGGAGTGTGGCTTCAAGATTGGAGGATGACTCATTAAAACATGAATACACAGACTACACAACTTTGCTTGTTTAAAATGAAAATGACTTGAAGCACTTACTGATGAAGATTAAAGACTGCAGTCTGCAGTATGGATTATAGCTTAATATAAAGAAAACAAAAATCCTCACAAGTGGACCAATAAGCAGCATCACAATAAATGGAGAAAAGATTGAAGTAGTCAAAGATTTCATGTTACTTGTTTCCACAATTAACACCAATGGAAGATGCAGTCAAGGCATCATTGGAGGATGACGTGCACTGGGAAAATCTGCAAAAGACCTGTAAAATGTTGAATAGCAAAGATATTCTTTGAAGACTAAAAGTGTACCTAACACAAGCCATACTGTTTTCAATAGCCTCATAAGCACAGGATACCTGAACAATGAATAAGAAAGACCAAAGAAGAATTCATGCCTTTGAATTATGGTTCTGGAGAAGAATACCAAAAGTACCATGGACTGCCAGAAGAACTAACTAGTACAGCCAGAATGCTCCTTGTAAGTGAGAATGGTCAGACCCGTCTCACTTGGTTTGGTCATGTTGTCAGAAGGGACCATTCCCTGGAGAAGGAAAGTGGTGAGTCAACCAAAAAGGGGAAGGCCCTCAATGAGATGGATTGACACAGTGGCTGCAACAATGGGTTCAGGTATAGCAAGGACTGTGGCTGGGCAGGACCGGGCAGTATTTAATTCTGTTGTACATAGGGTTGCTATCAGTTGGAACTAACTAGATGGCACTTAACAACAACGACAACAACAACAATATTCATAGTATTAATAATTCAATTCATAGTATTTATAAAAATATCATAACAGTTTGAAAAATCATCATAGAATTATACATAATAGTGACTTTCACATAGGTGTTTAAAGAACATTACAGAGTTAGATATGATGTGATAGCATAAAAAAGCATACAGTACTCATTAGATGTTTGATCAATGGATAAATGTATCATTAGAACTTGCCTGTCAATAACATATTTTAACGCAATCTTGAAACATCTCCTTCAGAATTGAGATTTTTAATTTTTTTTTTCTACTGCAGGATTTGGAGCTCTGGTAGCATAGTGCTGAAGGGATTTGACTGCTAACCAGAAGGCTAGTAGTTCAAACCCAGCAGCCACTCCTCTGAAGGAAGACTGGGCAATCTACTTCTGTAGTGATACTGCCTTGGAAACCCAAGGAGGGGTCGCTATGAGTTGGGTCCGATTCGATGGCACATAACAACAACAAGAATCAGGATTTGAGCCAAGTCTTGGACTATGCTATCAGATCTCCAATAGATTATATAGGATAGACTGGACAGTCTGAACATAGGTCTATACAATCTGAACCTTCTGAGTGAATCTTATTTTCAAGTGCTCCATTTAAGGTTGAGGAGCTCTGGTAGTGTAGTTCCTAAGGCACTTAACTGCTAACCAGAAGGCTGGCAGTTCAAACCCACCAGCCACTCCTCAGAAGGAAGGTTAGTCAATCTACTTCTGTAGTGCTAGTGCCTCGGAAACCCAAGGAGGGGTTGCTATGAGTCTGGTCCAACTCGATGGCACATAACAACAACAAAAACAACCATTTAAGGTTGGTGAGAGGTTTTCCTTTGCTTGGCATGCTTGATTGGGACTATTACTTAAACAGGCTTTTATTATTTTTTTTTCCATTTATAGGTATCTTTTCTAATATCCTCTTATCTTGCTCATGAACTTTGAGAATACTTTAAATATCTACATTAGGAAATGAAATAGCAGTATAGCTTACTTAAAATGTAAGATATCTGGAAAGGTAGTGAGCATAGACTGATGAAAATAAAGTGTTGGAATGGTGTGGAATGGACTAGTACTAAATAAAACTGGTATAGGGAGTAGTGAGAACTACCCTGAGTCGTGGAACAGAAGTGAAGCATGATAGAAGTTGATGGAAGGTAATGGAGAAAAGAAGGGCATTAGCCAAACATTACCAAGGTGATTACCACACTCTGGTGCAAAGTCATTCAGTGGAAACACTTTCTCCCATCTATTTCAATTTTCCATGCAATTGGTCATCTGACAGCTACAGTATAGCTCCCCAAGTTCCTTATTAAAGAAGGTTTCTTGAGTGTTTTCTAAAGCAATATCAGCAAGAGTCAAATAACCAGAAATTAAAATTGCTCTGCTATTCACCTGTAAGAAAGATGGATCTTTATTTACAACAAGAGTTGTCTCTTTGCTTATTTTGGAGTCCATTTCTCACATTGGGATTATTTTTGAAGTCTCTGCCAAAAGAGTTTTGGATAAAGTCTCACAATTTACAATTAAAACCAAAATATTAATATGTTCTCAATTTTGTAAAAATAAATAAAAGAAATTGTGAAGGCTTTCCCCAAGCAAGGACAACTGATGAGTTGTTTTTGCAGAGCAAGTCTGGATTTACCTTTCACATATGTTCGGTAAAGTGTGAAGTTATACAGGAAGCCTTGTACATTAAGGTGATAGACTATAACTTTGCCTCATTAGCATTACAAATAACACATATGATGAATAATAACTTTAGCTATGAATACATCAGGAACTCTGGTAGCATAGTGCCTAAAGCTCTTGACTGCTAACCAGAAGGCTTGAGGTTCAAACCCACCAGCCACTCCTTGGAAGGAAGTTTGGGCAATCTACTTCCAGAGTGATACTGCCTCAGAAACCCAAGGAGGGGGTCGCTATGAGTTGGGTCAGATTCGACGGCACATAACAACAACAGCAACAACATGAATACATCATCCTCTTCTGTTGGACATTACTAGAGAAACTGATACTTTAAATGGATGCTTTCAGATGATTTTTGACAAGACACATGCATATAAACTTTGAATATTTTTATGTCATTTGGAAATCTATCCTTATTTAGAAAAAGCCACTCAGTGGGAGTTCTAGAAAGAGTCTAAATATAAAGTTATTTTGCAAAGGACTTCAAAGTGAGTGTTCATCTTTAATAGTACAAGCGATAAAGGATTTTGAACTATTTATGTTTTCCTTCTCTTCTAAAACCTAGATGAACATTTACATAAAATATCACCTTTCAAAAGTGAAAAATCTTGATGAGGTGGTTGAATAATGCCTCTGTTTCCTAGAGCATGAATGCAGGGTTATTTACTACTCAACTTGAACATATTGGAATGGAGAGATGGTCGTAAAAATAATAACTATATCTAACACAGCCACAAGCTTTCACAGAAAATGACGAAAGTTTCATGTTTGTATATTGAAAAGGTACAAATCATTGAAATCATATATATTCCATAAGCTATTTTTTTGCAATTATGCTTATAAACATTTTTCCCTTAAGTTTTAGAAAAAAAAGAAGGAAAATATGATAAAAATCCATAAATTAATATATTTTGTTTAGATAATTCAATATTAATGACACATAACCATTGAGATAATACAGATAAATAAAAGAAACAATAGATTATAATTTTTACCAATTATTGTTGTTGTTGTTAGATATTATTAAGTTGGTTCTGACTCACAAAACTATGCAATCCTACGCCTTCCTCACAATAATTGAGCTCATTGCAGCAGCACTGGGTCAATCCTTCTCATTGAGGATCTTACCCCTTTTCAGTTAAATAAAAAAAAAAAAACAGTGCTGTGATCGGATCTGACTCATAGTGACCCTTCCTTGGGTTTCTGACCCACCAGCCACTCCTCAGAAGGAAGATGGGGCAATCTACTTCTGTAGTGATACTGCCTCGGAAACCCGAGGAGGGGTCGCTATGAGTCGGTCCGACTTGACGGCACATAACAACAACAACAACATCACTACAGAAGCAAATTGGTCAATCTTCCTTCCGAGGAGTGGCTGGTGGGTTTGAACAGCCAGGCCTCTGGTTAGCAGTCAAATGCCTTAGGCACTTGAGCACCAGAGCAGTTTATCAAGCTTTATATCCTTCACCAGAGAATGGTCCCTTCTGACAATATGACTGAAGTCCAGTAGATGAAGTCTGACGATTCTCACTTCTAAAGGAACATTCTGGCCATACTTCCTCCAAGACAGATGTGTTTGTTCTTCTTTTAGTTCATGGTACATGGAGTATTTTGGGCCAACACCACAATTCAAATGCATCAATTCCTGTTTGGTCTTCCTTACTCATTATCCAGCTCCCCCATATAAGCTGTGGAAAATGCCATGGTTTGGGTCAGGTGCACATTAGTCTTCTTTGCTCTTTAACACTTTAAGAGTTCTTTTAAGCAGATTTGTTCAATACAATACATTATATGATTTCTTGGCTGCTGTTTTGTGGGCATTGATTATGTATCCAAGTAAAATGAAATCTTTGACAACTTTAAACTTTCTCCATTTGTTGTTATTGTTAGGTGCCATTGAATTGATTCTGACTCATAGCAACCCTATGTACAATAGGATGAATCATTGCCCTGTCCTGCACCATCGTCACAATCCTTGCTATGCTTGAACCCATCATTGTAGCCACTGTGTCAATCCATCACATTGAGGGTCTTCCTTTTGTTTGCTAACCATCCACTTTACCAAGAATTATGTGCTTCTCCATTTCCATTTATTGTGATGTTGCTTATTGGTCCAATTTTGAGAATTTTTGTTTCCTTTATGTTGAGATGTAATCCATACTGAAGGATGTAGTCTTTGATCTTCATCATAAGTGCTTCAAATATTCTTCACTTTCAACAAAGAAGATTGTGTCATCTGCATATGGCAGGCTGTTAATGAGTCTTCCTCAAATCCTGAAGCTGCATTCTTCTTCATATAGTCCAGCTTCTTGGATTATTTGCTCAGCATAAAGATTGAATAAGTATGATGAAAGGATACAACCTTGACTTACACATTTCCTGATTTTAAAACACACATTCTGTTAAAAAACAAAACAAAAAAAAAAAAAAACTGCCTCTTGGTTTATGTACAGGTAAGCACAAGTAAGTGTTCTGGGATTTCTGTTCTTTACAATATTACCCATAATTTATGATTCATACAGTCTACTGCTTTGCCTAGTCAATAACTCATGGGTAAACATCTCTTTGATATTCTTTAGTTTCAGCCTGTCCATCTCCTATCAGCATTGATATCCCTCATTCCACATCCTCTTCTAATTTTACCAAATTTATAATATTTTAAATAGTCTCCCAAACTTCTCATTCACCTGCTTATACTCCTTTTCACAAAAATTAAATAGTATTGAGAATACATAGGTTATTTCTTTTTACACTTTTTACAACATTCATAGTGAGTTAAAATATTATAGGATTTAGAGGAATTATTTTTGTTTCTACCCAGTTAGGCTTTTTATTGAGCTAATTTTGCTGAAACTTCTTATGTTGGTTGGAAGAACAGCCTTATAAGTTGTATTATGACTGAATAGACATTAGAGTTTCACAGAGAACTCTCTCTCCAGAGATATGTGATTACCTCTAAAAAAATAATGAGATTTGGGACCAAGGAGCCATCCCTTAGACTCATTGTCTGAAGGTAAGAATTTGTCTTAGTTATCTAGTGTCATTTTCACAGAAATACCACAAGTGGGTGGCTTTAACAAACAGAAATTTCTTTTTTACAGTTTAGGACTATTTCCCGGAGAAGGATACCAAGTTTGGTAAAGTGGGATCATGGGGATGATGCAAGCCCAGGCCATATTTCATTCTGTTGTACATAGGGTTGCTACGAGTTAGAGCCAACTCAACATCACCTAACAACAACAACAACAACAAGGAACTAGATGTTCACATTCAAGGTGCTGACTCTAGGGGAAAGATTTCTCTTTCTTTCAAAAGAAATTGCCTCAAGGTACACCATATATTGATCCTGCCTCATTAGCATAAAAAACCCATCCCCAAATGGGATTATAAGCACAAACACAGAGGTTAGGCTTTACAACAAATATTTTTTTGGGACTCGATCAATCTATAAGAGATACTAAGATGTTTCCTAAGTGTAATTTTTTATATGTGGGCTCAAAATATTTCCCTGTATTTCTCAGGAAAATAGGATCAACAGCTATTTCTCTCTTATTTGCCCATTCTGAATAATATCAGATACATTTTTTGGGTAAAATTTGGAATTAATCATAGACACTTTTTTAGACTAACTATTTATTCCTGAAATCCAAACAATTATAGAAAGAGTGTGAATGATAATAAACACTGTTTCTGAGTCCTTAGTGAGATCCAGATACTAGAGTAAGCACTGAGTTTGATATTTCATTTAGACTTCACACAAGTTCTGCATTTCAAGCACTATTATCATTGACTTTCAAGAAAAGTGAGGATTCCACCTTGGAAGGGTTAAGTAAGTTAGCCAAAGTCAAACAGCTGTTGAATGGAGGAAATGAGAACCTTAACTAGTCTGTGTTAAAAAAACCAAACCAAACCCACCACCGTTGAGTTGGGTCTGACTTACACTGTTTTAAATTTAGCCATGGCACAACTTTTTTCCCTTTTTTAAAAATCTTTCCTATATATATGGGGCTAATACATCATTGAATAATAAGTAAAGTAAAAAAGAAAAAAAAATAATGATGGCTCTTAACTTTTTGTCCAAAACCACATTTTCTTGCCCATATACCATAAAATGTGCCATTATGTACTGAATATAATAGTATTGGGTGGATTTGAAATAAAATAAATTCAAATTTCATTTTGGCTCTACCTAGTCTTAAATTCTTCTTATCCCTTCTGAATTATCTTTTACAATTAAAGGCACTAATGTCCATCTAGTCAATCAATCCATAAACATAACAGTCAGCATTATTTTTGGAGAATTTCAATTCTTCTCAATGTTTGTAAGTAAAGATGTCACAGGCTCTTTGACATATTCTTATTGAGAAAGAGATTCTGGGGTAGGTTCTTTGTCTTCTTTGACCAATGAGATACATAAGAAATACTATGCTGGCTTCTAGGAGCTCTGGTAACATAGTGGCTAAGGCACTTCTGCTAATCAGAAGGCTGGTGGTTCAAACCCACCAGCCACTCCTGGAAGGAAGATGGGGCAATCTACTTCTGTAGTGATACTGCCTCGGAAACCCAAGGAGGGGTCGCTATGAGTCGGGTCCGACTCAATGGCACATA
>NW_006922003.1:932159-942179 GCF_000298275.1 Orycteropus afer afer | reverse complement strand
AGTTTTGTTCCACATTTTTCTCCTACTCTATCCAGGATCTCCTACACTGATCCCTTTCGAAGTGGTTGACAGTTGTAGCCAGGCACCATCTAGTTCTCCTGAAGACCTCCGAGAATTCTTGATCTACAAAATAATAAGGTAAATGAAATGACTTGTTTTAAGCCAGTATGTTTTGGGGAAGTTTGCTGCACAGCAATAAATAATTTTAAAAAATTCTCTTATTTTTCCCTAGATCTTGTTGAGTTGCTTCCCACAGGTCCTGCATTAATTATTATTTTTAAATTTAGATGCTTAAAAACACACTATCTATTATTTTATAATGTCTGTAGGTCAGAATTCTGGGTGGGTTCCCTGACTTTTGGTCTTTCCAAGGTTGCAGTCAAGGTACTGGCTGGGACAGAAGTCAGTTTAAGACTTGTGTCTTAATTGGGTTCTCTAGAGATCACTGAGAATCATAGCTTAGCAAAGTTGACACATAAAATTAATCATGTCAATTTTACTCAGAGTGGTAGATTCTGTTCCATGTTTCCTCAAGTGATTGTTGCCAGAATTATTATTGTTATTAATTGCAGATTATTGGATTGAAAATGTCAGCTCCTCTCAAGATGATGAGCCAAGGTTTTCCTTCTTTGTTTGCCATGTAGGTCTTTCCATCAGACAACTCACAATATAGCAAGTGACTTCATCAGAGCAAGCAAGAGAATGAACAAAAAGAACCCAAGAGAGGGAGTCCAAGAAAGACTGAAGTGAGATTTTTTTTGTAATGTAATTTCCAAAGGGACATCACATCACTTTTGCCATTTTATACTTATTAGCAACAAGTGCTCAATTCAACCTACACTCAGTGGTACAGAATTATACCAGGGCATGACTATCAGAGACAGTGAGCACTGCAGGGCCACAGTTCTTCAAGAGTACAAAGGTATACAAACAACTTTAGCACCTTTTACGTGACAGAGGTATTTTTAAAATTGAGTACTTAAAATAGTCTAATAGGGTGTTCTGTGATTTCTTAAATTAAGCATTCAATTTAAATGTCAATACTGCCTCTGGGGTGTACTTGTTTTATCTCATTTGCTAACTTTTTCTTTTTTTTTTTTTTAAATCTGTAATGGTTGTATTAGAGTTCCCTGCATATAATAAGTGCCCATTAGTTGAATGCATTAATAAAATGAAATAACTATTTAGACATATATTCATTAACACTAGCTGTGTTTGGAGTTGTCTATGACTTTGTAGTTAAATTGAAATCACTGAAAGAAGTATGTTTTTAGCTACATTAATGTACAATATAAATAAACATATATGACTGCTAACCAGAAGGTCGGCAGTTCAACTCCACTAGTGGCTCTTCAGAAGGATGATAGGGCAATCTGTTGCCATAAATATTTACTACTTTGTAAATCCATAGCCCCCAAATGGGGGTCGCTATGAGTCAGAATTGACTCAATGGCAGTAGATTTTTTTTTTTTAAATGTGTATTTACTCTCTCAATGGTTGTATCTTGTCTGTTTAGTATATAATTTATTGATCTTCTCTGAAACCTACATATGTTCAAAGCTGGTTATGTCATTTAACCAGCTTCATGAATTTGACAAGTTACTTTTTTTCTTATACCTCTGTTTTCTCTTCCCATACTCATCCTCTACATTCAATGCGTCAACATATCCCACTCTTATTAACTCAAACTACATCTTGAATCAAACCCTTCCCATAATCTCTATCACTACTTCCTTAATATAAACCACCATTCTGTTTTTAGCTGATATTATGGTAGTGACATTCTAACTTCTCCCCTTCCCACTCTTCATCTCTACCCACAACTCAGGCAGCAAAAATTCTTTAAAATATGTGTCATATAACGGCATGTCTTTGTTCAAAAACTTCCAATGATAATACCTTATCTTACTAAGAAAAATATTCAAATTCCTTAACATTGCCTAAAAAACAAGAAAGAAAGAAAGGAAACAACCTTTCCTTTCTAGTGGATTCTGACTCCAGTGACCCCATGTGTGACCCAGTAGAACTGCTTGGTAGGGCTTTCTTGGCTGTAATCTTTATGGAAGCATATCACTAGACATTTCTTCTGCAGTGTCACTGGGTGCGTTTGAACCTACAATGCTTTGTTTAGTAACCAAAAGCAAACCATACTGTCATCCAAGGACTTATAATGTGACTTACAAGGTTCTAAATATTCCTATTCTTCCTTATTCCCAGATCTCATTTTTTCTTCTGTTTCTTTTACTCACTTTTCATTGATCTTAATGTTCTTCCTCAATCACCTTAAGTGTGTTTCTTCTTTGTAGCAATTACATTTTTCACTTCCTTTTTTGAGAATAGTCTAAACTCTGGTATGATCCATTTACTATTTTTGCCCCTTTCTGATCAATATAAACTTAGCATAGATACTATCCTCTTATTTATTTTATTTTCAAAGCCCCTCCCAAGGCTTCTCATTATTATATGTCTTGTTCATTTGTTTAGTGCTTCTCATTTTCACACAAATATAAGCTCCATAAGGAATGAAACATCTGTTTTATTCACTGCCTGTAAAGTAAGCATTATTTGCATGTATGAATGGATTTACATATTTGAATACAAATAATAAAGATGTATAAAATAAAATACATCCATTTTATTTGATTTTTTTTTTTTTTAATATTTGCAGTGTTCCCTCCCCTCTCCTTGCACTCCTTGTAACCAACAAAGTTTCTTTCCATATATAACCTGAAGGAAGATTGGGCACCTCAGAAACCCGAGGAGGAGTCGGTATGAGTAGGATCTGACCTGACTTGATTGTAGTGAGGTTTTTGTTTTTCTTTTTTTTGGTGACTTAAATAAAAGATATCTTGTCTGATAAATGCACATATATTTTCTGATCTAAAGGAGTACTAATTATGTAATGTTGAAAGTAATCTTGATAAAATTGTCATATATATATATACATATATATATATATATATATATATATATATATAATATATATATATATATATATATATATATATATATATATATATATATATATATATATATATGATCACATTACCCTTTTCATTAATATTTCTCATTGACCAAAGAAAAATTAATGCTTAAACTCAGAGTTACACTTTGAATGCAAACTTACATGTATTACACTAATAGAATAGTTGAGGAGGCCAAATCCTAACAAAAAAGTATTTGATAGAGCATTTGTAAAATGCAAGATTCTTATATAAGGATAAAATTAATATTTTACTCAGTGATATGCTTTAGGCAACCTATGGAAACACATATTTAAAAAATGGCATTTAAGTGGTTCACAGTCTAAATAAATCTTTTTCTCCTATTGCTGTTTGTTTGTTTATTTTTCAATGACATTTATATTTATTAGTCTATCTAGCCTATATTTTGTATTACTCAAGTGATACAAAGTCTTTAATTTTGCTTAGAAGTTTGGAAAGACACAAATAAGAGCCACAGGAATCAAATACCTTGCTCTCCAAGAATAGGAAAGGACTATAATTTGAAAAGTAAATAGGACTAGTTAAAGGACATCCCACAGATTTGATTAAAACTCTCAAGATTAAATCTGTTCATGTGACTTTATGTGATTGGCATTGAAGAAACAGCTGCCTTTTGTACACTGTGATTTTACAAAGATTTGTATAATTTTATATGCTATTCAAATACTGCAATCCAATGGCACATCTTTTACTAAAAAAAAAAAAAAAAAAAAAAAACTTTCACTGTGAAGCATAGGGAGAAAAGATTATCTGAATAATATAATTAATAGCCTGACCAGAGTCAGAGATCAGGAGGCAAGCAGATATTTCAAGCTCAAATCCTCTATATCAAAGATGGACTGCTCTATATATCTTTCATGTAAGAAGTATATGAGAATCCTTAATAACTTGTCTGGTAACATGAGACCGTACTGTGTAAAATGTCTGGCAATGCTTAATTTCAAATATATTTCTATGGTCCTGAGGCTAGAGAAGGATGTTCAGCAGTTCTGTTCATACTCTCATTAGCTCTTGTGTTAATGAAAATAATTACTTCTATTGTATCATGGATCTTTTTATTTCTGGCTAGTATTCTATTATGCAATAATTGAAGCAGTATACCTCTTGGAGCAAGCTATAATAAGCCAAACCAAAAAACCCATTGCCATCTAGTCAATTCCAACTCTTTGAGACCCTATACAACAGAGCAGAACTGTCTCATAGACTTTTCAAGGCTATAAATCTTTACAGAAGCAGACTGCACAATTTTCTCCCACAGAACAGTTTATGGGTTCAATCCCCTGATCTTTCTTTTCATAGCTGAGTCTTTTAACCACTGTGCCACAAAGGTGCCTCTAAACTACAATAAGTGATATAACCCTTTCTAATTTTGAGTCACACAACTTTCATTGTTCAGCAAGTCAAATTAATGAAAGTTGTCTAAAGGATTTTACTTCATCAGATACATCGTAATCCATCTTCCAAAGCAATCAACTCAAGATATTATTATAATTATGCAACTATAAGATTAAATTACTGAAAACTCATAGTTTGCATATCCAAGTGAAACTTTATGGAATAAGATCTTCTTTAGTTTATAAATTCAGTACTCCTCTGATAAACAAATAGTAACACTGACCTTCTACCAATAGAGAATGCATTCTCATTTTTACCCCATGGCGTAGTAACCAATGTGCTTTGCTTAAATGCAATTTTTAGAATATCAGAACTGGATTCGTTTTTAAAACAAAAATAAATCAAATAAGTCAATTGCAGAAAGACAAATTTGTATGAACCCATTATTGTAAAATGACAAGGAAAGGTTTACTTAGGGAAGGAAAAATTTCAGATTAGTTGGGGGTTGCATGTTGATTTAGGTGAGGGCAGGGATGGTATGGAAAGAGTCTATTACAAGCATGATGACATTGGGGAAAGAAGGTCACTGAAATGTGCACGTAAGATATAGACAACAGAAGCAAATAATAGTATATGCACAATACTGTATGACTACTAACACCAAATACCAGGCTATAGATAATTGCATTGACAAGTGAGATCAGTTGGGGGTTGGTGAACAAGAATACACCCTAGATCAAGCATAGTTTTAGCTGAAGATAATCTTATATATGCACTTGTGCCACATAACTAGCCACATACATTACAGAAGCAACAGAATTCAGAGTTGAAGCAACTTCTCAGAGACAACCATACACCTTGAGAAAGAGAATAACCAGGCCTGCCAATTCTGGACACCTGTCTCAGGTGACCCCAAGATCAATTGGCACAACATAGTGCATAAAATCTTGTTCCACAACCTACTTTGGTGAGTGGCAACTGGGGTCTTAAAAGATTTTGATTGGCCTTTTTAGATGCAACTCTTGGTCTCCTCTCATCTGAAGCAAAGAAGTGTGAAGAGAATCAAAGGCATCTGGAAACAATTAGTCCAAGAATATGATGGACCCTGAGACCAGAACTAGGTGGTGCCCAGCTGCCAAGGTCAACTGCTTAGAAAGGGATCAAATCCGGAGATCCTGGATAGTATGGGAGGAAAAATGTGGAACAAAATCCAAAAGTACAAAAATGACTGGAATTACTGGTCAGATGGAGTCTGGTGGAACCCCCAAAACTATGGCCCTGAGTTACCCTTTGGGCCTAGAATTGGACTCATTCCCATGGACTGTCAGCCCAATAGTAGAAAGACTTACACACAGAGTACCTATGCCAAGGCAATGCACCCCCCCTTCTCTAGGGAGATTCACCCCTCAAAGAAATTGGCCATGGGACACCAAAGGGACAGCATTCCCATAGAAGGAAAGCTGGACAGACATGAATGCACAGTTAAGAAGGGCACAAGGAGGGGGCAGACACAGGGATGGAAGGGAAGGAGAAAGAGAGAGAGAGAGAAAGAGAGAGAGAGACAGACAGAGAGAGAGAACATAAAGAAATATACTATAGTGAATTTTATGTGCTCCTAAATGGTGAAGATCACCAAATCAACCGACAATGCAAATCTCTGGTTTTAAAAACCAGGATAATTATTGTCCCGTGGGACAGTTATGACAAAAAAGAGATATGACAGGGATGCTGATAATATCTTTTTTTTAATTTTGCTTTCAATTATATAGTTGTGTTCATTTTCTGTAAACCTATTGAGTTGGATATGCATGATCTGAATATTTTTATGAGTGTATATAATATTTAAATATTTTTTCAAAGCGAACCAACAGAACATAGACAAATACATGGGCATATTTACCACAAATTCACACCTTCACATATCCTTAAACATTCTGAGATTATGTGGCCAAGAGGTATATTTCAACCATTAGCAAAAAAGAGCTGGTTAAGGTAAGGAAACTGTACATTCAATTTAGAGGAGAGAGAAATTTGCTAGAGAATTTTTAATTTATAAACATATCTATTATGATATTACAACAAATATAGTCTTGGTTCTTGTTGAAAGAACATTCAACAACTTTCATATAAAAAACTATGCACAAAGGATTTCAATGGGTAAAATAGAATAGAATCCATCTAAAAGAAACTCAAGATATGAAATGATTCCATGATTAAAGTTAAGCAACCACAGAAATGTGAATATGCATTTCTTTCCCAGTGTTCTGGAAGCCAGAGTTAAATGAGAAATATACTGTCTTAGTTGTCTAGTGTTGTTATAACAAAAATACCAAAAGTAGATGGCTTCCACAAACAAACTTATTCCCTTACAGCTCAGGAGGCTAGAAGTCTGAGTTCAGAGTTCCAGCTCTAGGGGCTGGGTGGAGTCCCCTTGTCCTTGGGCTTCAGCTGTGCCTTCCAGGCCCACTGGAGCAAGCTGGAGGGGGTTTCTTGACTCACCCACACAGCTTCTGGGTGTTGAGATTGATGAATCCAAGATTGAAAGGTAAAATGGCTCTTGGCTCACAAGTTAAGAAGGCAACAATCCCAAGATCGGCAGGCAAATGGCAGATCATTGGTTCAAGACCAGTAAGTGGGAACAAAAACTGAACCAAATCCAGCATCCTTTCTATATATACTAGAAGCAAGCCACACCCCAAAGGCAACTGCCTTTCAACTGATTAACTGCTTATAGCATATTTCACCATGGAGGTGATTATACCACATCAGATCTCATCATGAGGAATAAATACATCCAGCTGCCAAGCCATTAAAAATCACTGCCCAGTCAAGTTGACACACAATCTTAACTAACACACATACTGACTTTCATTTTCTGACAGAGTACATGGATTCATTTTTAAAAATTATTTTATCTAATGGTACATTCAAGTACAATATCATTGTTTACATCTTAGCCTAAAGGACATTGGCTGAAAAAGCAGACTATATCTTCAATAAGGTTTGCAAAAAGTTAGAAACGTTTTTCAGCCTAATGATTATAATGACCTCCCATTAAGGCAGAGGACATATCATTAAATCATAATTCAATGCACACTTTCAGCTGAAAGAATGAAGAAGATGATCCAATTACTTTGACATCTTTGTGAAGTGATAAAATTAGACCAATTGTAATAAACATAATATTAATATTTATTGCTTGTCATACTTCAACTATCCTTATACTGATGTGAACATAGAATATATATAATTTATCCCTGTGCAATCTATAAAAATAGTCCTAGATTGTAAATAATATGTAGGGAAAAGTGACTGTCATAATATTTAATTGGCCCATGAAAAATATTTCATGAAATTTTGTTATAGTTTTTTTTTTCCTTCACAGAGGTGTTATAGATTTTAAGATATATATTTTCATTTCTCATTTAAAGCTAAATTAGTATGTATGTGGTATGTGTGTATGTGTATTTGTGTGCACACACATATACACACATATGTGCACACATGCCTGCATGTGTATATGACAGTTTTTTTTTTTTAAGTAGCTTTGAATAATCTCTTATAAATATTTGCTTTACGAATATAGATTTTTTTTTAATTGTGATTTAGGTGAAAATTTACAGAGTAAATTCACTTTTGATACGGCAGTTCACATACACTTTGTCTCATGACACTGACCACAATTCACCACAATGTAACATCTCCTCTCCCACTTCCTTCTGATAGCTACCACTTCCCTGTGTCCATCCCTCCATGCACTCCTGCCCCTGAGCTGTCTCCCTGTGCATAAGCAGCCCTTCTTTCTCCCATGATTGTTATCTCCAAGGTGTGTATCTACCTCAGGAAAATGTTCAACTCATATGCCTATCTTTTGTTTGGCTGGAAGCCACAGGTGTGAGTTCAATTCCAGACCTCAAGGGCATCTAGGGACCATAGTCTCAGAGATTTCACAAGGCTCTATTGGACCACCAAACCTGGTCCCCCATCCCAATATTTTTCCTCTTAATGATTTTGAGTTTTGTTCCATATTGTTCTCCCTCTCTACCAAGGATATCCTACATAGATCCCCTTCCAAGTGGATGACAGTGATAGCCAGGCACCATCTACTTCTTCTGGTCTGATAGTTGTATAGGCTACAGATCGGATGGTGTACCAGTTGCTAGGACTAATTGTTTCCATGAATTTTTGGTTTTCTTCACTCTTCTTTGCTCTGGACTAGGAGAGACCCATCATTGCATCTAGATGACAACTAGATAGCTTTCAAGATCCCAGTCACTACTTGCCAAAATAGGAGGTGAAACAATGTTTTGTATAGTATGTTACGCCAATTGAGCTTGATTTCCTCTGTGACTATGGCCTGAGCACACAGGTTTAACTACTCAGTCCCTCTGGGTAGCTGGTTTTGACCAAGCGGTGACTACAACCTTGTCCCTTGTCAGCTCTACTATACAACTGGGCATTCTGATCATTCACAAAAACTTATAGGACCATTGTCTGCCAACCCTATACATGTTCTTGGATACACTCCCCACTTCCTTGTTGTTGTTGTTAGGTGCCATCGAGTCCTTTCCTACTCATAGTGACCCCATGCACAGCAGAATGAAACAATGCCTGATCCAGTGCCAGCTCCATAATCCCTCCTATACTTGAGCCCATCATCACAGCCACCACATCAGTCCATCTCATTGAAGGCCGTCCTCTCTTTTGTTGACCCTCCACCCTACCAAACATGACATCCTTCTCCAGAGAATGGTCCTTTCTAACAACATGACCAAAATAGGTGAGACAAAGTCTGGCCATTCTCACTTCAGAGGAGGATTTCAGGTGCACTTCCTCCAGGACAGATCTGTTAGTTCTTTTAGCAGTCCATGGTACTTTCAGCATTCTTCGCCAGCACCACAACTCAAAAGCATCAACTCTTCTTCATCTTCCTTATTCATTGTCCAGCTCTCACATGCATACAAGGTGATTGGAAATATCATGGCTTCTGTCAGGTGCACCTTAGTCCTCAAGGAGATATCCTTGCTCCTCAGCACTTGAAACAGTTCCTTCGCAGTTGACTTTCCCAATGCTACACGTCGTCTAATGTCCTGACTGCTGCTTCCATTGGCATCGATTGTAGAACCAAGCAACGTGAATTCTTTGACAACTACAATCATCTCTCAAATTATTATTATGCTGCTCACTGGTCCTGTTGTGAGGATTTTTGTTTTCTTTATATGGAAACGTAATCCATGCTGCAGACTGTATTCTTCAACCTTCATCAGTAAGTGCCTCAAGTCATCCTCGATTTCAGCAAGCAAAGTTGTATCATCTGCGTATCTCAGGTAAACATCTTTTTGGTATTTGCCTTGAGCCAAGATCGATCAGGAGAGACAACTCAGGGACGCCCAAAGTATCAGGCGGGAAGAGCAGGAGAAAGGTGATTAAAAGCCAGGAAGCCAGAGAGAAGAGCAATCTGCTGAAGGGATAAGGTGAGGAGAGGAAACTCAGGCCTGCCCAGAGTAGCAGGCCAGAAGAGCAGGAGAAGGGGGATAAAAGTGAGGAAGCCATAGAGAAGAGAAGTCAGCCCCAGGGTTACAAGTGTGGAGAGACAACTCAGTGACGCCAAAAGTAGCAGGTGGGAAGAGCAGGAGAAAGGGGATTAAAAGCCAGGAAGCCAGAGAGAAGAGCAATCAGC
>NW_006922003.1:927527-929296 GCF_000298275.1 Orycteropus afer afer | reverse complement strand
ACGAAAGAGGGGGAGGCCTTCAACGAGATGGATTGACACGGTGACTGCGATGATGGGCTGAAGTATAGCAGGGATTGTGGGGCTGGCATGGGATCAGGCAGTGTTTCATTCTGCTGTGCATGGGGTCACTATGAGTCAGAAACGACTCGACGGCACTTAACAACAACAACAACAAGATCCATCTGACAACAGCTATGATATCCCTTTTTCCATCTCCTCTTCTGACTGCCACTTCATACACATACCTAATAGTTCAGCCTGTCCACCCATCTATCCACCTGTATACCCATGATTTCCTTCACTGACAATGCAGTACTACATGTGCAAAAGGGTTCATCTTTGTAGTCTATACCTCCCACGTACCTCTCTATGTCTTTCTCTTCCTCAATGCCACCATATTGATCACTCACACGTGGTACACTGCCTTTCTCTTCACCCTAATAAATAGTTATATCTTTCTATCTAACAGTGTTCCCTCCCCTCCCTTCCCACCTCTGGTAAACAACAAAGAAAATTTCCTTCCATAGATAAACCTTTCCTTGACATTTACAATAATGGACTAATACAATATTTGTCCTTTTGTGATTGACTTATGTCACTCAGCATTATGTCCTCCAAGTTCATCCGTGTTATGTGGTGTTTTGCAGATTCTATATTATCCTTTAGTGTTGCATAGTATTCCATTTTGTGTATGTACCATAGTTTGGTTATCCATTCCTCAGTTGTTGGACACCTAGTTTGTTTCCATCTTTTGTCTATTGTAAATAGTGCTGCAATGAACATGGGTGTGCATGTCTGTTCTTGTCGTGGCTCTCACTTCTTTAGGATATATACCTAATAATGGAATGGCTGGGTCAAATGGTATCTCTAGTTCCAACTTTTGAAGGAAACGCTATACTGCTTTCCACAATGGTTGCATCATTTTAGAGTCCCACCAGCAGTGTATGAGAGTCCCAATCTCTCCCAATTCTCACCAGCATTTGTTATTATCTGTCTTATTGAACTTTGCTACTAGTGCTAGAGCAAGATGGTATTTCATTGTTGTTTTGATTTGCATCTCTCTCATAGCTAGTGATCGTGAACATTTCATATGTTTTCTGGCCACTTGAATTTCCTCCTTAGTGAAGTGTCTCTTCATGTCTTTTACTCATTTTTAATTGGATTATTTGTCTTTTTGTTACTGAGGTGTTGGAGTTTTCTATGAATTTTAGAGATAAGTCCCTTGTCAGATATGTCATTATCAAATATTTCCTCCCAGTCTGTAGGTTCTCTTTTGAGTCTTTTGGAGAAGTCTTTGGAAGCACATAAAAGATTGGGACTTTAGAAAGTCCCAATCATCTGGTTTCTCTTCTGCTCTTTGTGCATTTTGAAATTATGCTTGATAGTCTATTTATGCCATATGTTAGGGCCCCTAAATTTTCCCCTAGTTTTTCCTTGAAGAACTCTATAGTTTTGGGTTTTACATTTAAGTCTTTGATCCATCTAGAGTTTGTTTTTGTATATGGTGTGAGGTACAAATCTTGTTTCATTTTTCTTCAAATGGATCTCCAATTTTGCCAGCACCATTTGTTAAAAAAACATTTTATTCCCCATTTAATGGATTTCAGCCCTTTGTCAAAGATCAGCTGACCATAGGTTGATGGATCTATTTTTGAGTTCTCAATTCTATTCCATTGGTCTATGTGTCTGTCATTAAACCAGTACCAGGCAGTTCTGACTACTGTGGCTGTGTAGTAGGTTTTGAGATCTGGCAGTGTGAGACCTCCTAC
>NW_006922003.1:924240-924728 GCF_000298275.1 Orycteropus afer afer | reverse complement strand
TCTCTTGTAGACAGCATATTGATGGGTTTTGTTTTCTTATCCAATCTGCAACTCTCCATGTCTTGAGTGGTGCATTTAATCCATTAACATTCAGTGTAATAATTGACAAGTATGAATTGCTTGCTGTCATTTTGGTATGTGTTTTTTCATGGTGTCCCTGGTTTTTTTGTTCCATATTATTTTCTGTGCTGAACTCATTATGTTTATGAATTGCATTATCATTTCCTTTGTTGCTGTTGTTTTAGTATATACTGAATATTTGTGCTTGTCCTTTTTTGTATTGTGATGTGAAGTTTTATCATTTTTCTTTGAGGCTACCCTATGACTTATAATTTTCTCCCCAAATTTAGAAAAGTCCATTCTATCTTGCAACTCTCTTAACTTCCTCACCATTTAGAAGTTCTGTAACTACATAGTATTTTTCCTCTTTTTGTTTGTAGTTGTCCTTACTTGCCAATTGATGTCTCTGGTTCCCTGTTTACAATCTT
>NW_006922003.1:917055-923765 GCF_000298275.1 Orycteropus afer afer | reverse complement strand
CCTTCAATGTATTATCTATTTCTGACAATTTTATTAATATTCTGGATTTCTATCTGTAGATTTAAAATCCTTTCTAATTTTTAATTTATTTTGTCATTTTGTTCTTGTATTTTCTTCCAAAATTCTTCTAGGGTTTTTTTCTGTGTTTTCTTTGGTCTGTCTCTCAATCCTTCAAAGATACCTAAATATAATTCTTTTGAATTCCTTATCAGAGTGTTCCAATGCTGCTTCCTCCTCAGGAATGTGTTCTAGGTCTGTATCCTGCTCCCTTGTTTCTACCACTTTATCCTGCTTCTTTGTGTGGACTGTGATGATCTGTTGTCTCTGAGACATCCTGGCATTGTTGCATTTAAATCTCTGTTAACTGTTTGTGAAGAGTAGCCAAGGGCTATTCAGGCTCTTCTTGGTAGTTTTTAATTGTTGGTCCTTTGGTGGAGAAGGAGGTGGTGGCTCTCACTCAGTAAGTGAAGTTACGTGAGGTGTGGGTGTAGTTGTGTCCTATGGAGACTGTTGCTGTCTCTCACTCAGTTAGACAAAAATTACGATTGAATAACCATCAAAAAACTAAAATCACATGGACAAAGAAATACACCATGTAATTACACAAGAACAGTAAAAAAAAAGAAAAGAAAATAGAGAAGAAGATGAAAACAAGAAAAGCTGCAATATCTGGGGATAGTGCACAAAGAAAAAAGGAAGAGAAGGATAATAATAAAGAAAAAAATGGGAAAAATGCAAAAAGAAAAACAAGGAATGGGGTTAACCATGAGAAGGAAAAAAAAAAAAAAATTGCAACCAGGAACAGGGAAAAGAAAAAAGCTAAAAACTAGGACCTGGGAGGGGAAGAATAAAAAATAATAGTAAAAAGGACAAAAGTATTATTAATAGTAATAGTTTTAAAACAGACAAAAACAAGCAAACTAAAAACCAGAAAAAAGAAAGAGAAAAAGAAAAAGAAAAAAAAAGCAATCAGGGGAGGTCTGGACAGGGCACCCATGCTCTGTCCAAGCACACAGACTGAGATGGAATTCCTGCAGGTCCAGAAGGTGGGTGGGAGTGGCGGGTGGCTGCACCTCCTTTCACTAAGCACGTGTGGAGTATAAAAGTAATAAGTTGAATGTCACACCTTTTCAGACGTCCAGGTCCAGAGTGTCCTTCAGGTTACTGGCAAGTGGAACCTGCTTTTAAGCCCCCAGAATCTGGAAGAGCACTGTCTCTTTAAATATCCAGAATGGTCAAGCTGCTTGTAAACATTCAAAATGGCGGCACCCTCTGGACCAGCCAAAGCCCACAGCTCAGCCTGCCTTCATTTTTGCTGCTTCTCCTTTTCCTCACCAGCCACCTGAGAAGTCCTCCGTGCAGTCCCTGGTTAGCAGGGCTCATTTTTAGCTTAATTCTTAGGTCCTACCAGACTTGGCACTCTCCAAGCTGTCTGTGCTGTGCCATCAGGATTGCTCAGGATCCGTGCCAGACTACAGCTCCATATGTCTCCTTTTTTGGTATTTTCATGCAAATTCTTCTGCTAGTTGGGGTTTAGTCCACTTCTATATCCTTCCCTTCAAGGCTCAGGGGTCCAGGATTACCTTCTGTGTCTGTGTTAATTGGTTTCCCTTTTCTTTGTTGAAGAGGGTCTGTGCAGTCTTTCTGCCTAATCCGCCATCTTACTGGAACTTCTGATTTCTTAACTGCTGCTTCCATTGGTGTTAATTGTGGAACCAAGTAATATGAAATTTTTGACAGCTTCAATCTTTTCTCCATTTATCATGATACTACTTATTGGTCTAGTTGTGAGGATTTTTGTTTTCTTTATATTGAGGTGTAATACATACTGCAGGAGCTCTAGTAGCGTAGTACCTAAGGCACTTGAGTGCTATCCAGACAGCTGGCAGTTCAAACTCACCAGCCACTCCTCAGAAGGAAGGTTGGAGAGTCTACTTCTGCAGTGATACAGCCTCAGATACCCTAGGAGGGGTCTCTATGAGTCAAGCCTGACTCAATGGCACATAACACAACAAATCCATACTGCAGACTATAATCTTTAATCTTCATCAGTAAGAGTAATTATCTTCCTCCAAATCTGATTCTGCACTCTTCTTCATACAGTCCAGTTTCTTGGATTATTTGCTTAGCATCTAGACTGAATAAGTATGGTGAAAGGATACAACCCTGACACACTCCCTTCTTGATTTTTAAACCTACAGTTTCCCCTTATTCTGTTTGAATGACAGCCTCTTGGTCTGCGTACAGGTTCCTTATAAGCACAATTAAGTGTTCTGGAATTCTCATTCTTCTCAATGTTATCCATAATTTTTTATGATTCACACAATCACATGTTTTTCATATAAATAAAACACAAATAAATATCTTTCTAGCATTCTTTGCTTTCGGCCAAGATCTCTCTGGTAGCAGCAATGATATCCCTTGTTTCACATCCACTTCTGAATTGGGTTTGCATGTCTGGAAGTTCCCTGTAAATATATTAGTGCATCCATTCTTTTTTTTTTTTTAATTAATTTTTATTGTTATTTGGGTGAAAGTTTATAGAGCAAATTCATTTTTCATACAGCAGCTCATACACATTTTGTTTCATGATATTGACTGCAATTCCCCATAATGTAACAGCTCTCTGCCCACTTCCTTGCAGTAGTTACTTCTTCCCTGTGTCCTTCCCTTTCATGTACTCCCATCCCCTGAGATGCCTCCCTGTGCAAACACTGCCTTTCTGTTCTTCCAAAACTGATCACTCCAAGGATATATCTACCTAATGAAAAGGTTCACCCAATATGACTCTCTATTGCTTGGCTGGAAGCCAGATAGATGAGTGAGTTCAGTTCTAGACCTGAAAGGTAACTAGGGGCTAAAGTCTCAGGGGTCGGAGCACCAGGCTCTATCAGACCACAAACTTGGTCTTTTTGCTGCAATCATTTTTGAACTATCTTCAGGACCATTTTACTTGCATGTGATATTAATGATATTGTTTGATAATTTCCACATTCTGTTGGATCATCTTTCTTTGGAATGGGTATATATATGAATCTCTTCCAACGAATTGGCCATGTAGCTGTCTTCCATATTTCTTGGCATAGATGAGTAAGTCCCTCCAGAGTGGCATCTATTTACTGAAACATATCAATGGTTATTCCATCAATTGCTTGAGCCTTGTTTTTTGCCAATTCCTTCAGTGCAGTTTTGACTTTGTTCAATACCATTGATTCTTGATAGTATGCCACCTCCTGAAATAGCTGAATATTGACCAATTTTTTTGGTACAATGACTCTATTCTTTCAGTCTTCTTTTGACGTTTCCTGTATCATTCAATTCTTTGCCCATAAAATCTTTCAATATTGCAATTTGAGGCTTGAAGTTTTTCTTCAATTCTTTCAGCTTGAGAAATGTTGAGCATGTTCTTCCCTTTTTGTTTTCTAAAGATTAATTGGTCCAAAATCAAAATCGACTTCAGCTACCCACACTCAATCTAGTTTAGATAGATCTGGAGCACCACTCAGTCTTCTAGCATTTCACGCTTAAAACCTCAATTGTCTCTTCACTTCATCTATCAACATGTAGACAAGGATCAAATCCTATTGATTTTACCCTGTCATGGCTCTAGGCTCTGCTTTGACTTTCACAGTTCCTCAAGATTACCTAGAATAAAGTGTACTATAAAATATAGTATAGATTACCTCAATATGGTTGGCCTGTGAAACTGCATTGAGCTAACCAGTCAGAATTCATCTTGGCAAATTTCTAAACTTCTATGATGACAGGGTATTTTTGTGTTAACTATGATATCAGTTGACAAAACCTGGTAACCTGGTGCACAGTTTTCTTCTGAAACATTGATATGTGTGAGGTCACTATGAGTTGGAATCAATATGAAGACAACAGGTTTTATATATATATATATATTTATACACACACACACACACACACACCCCTCCAAACTCACTGCCATGCAGACAATTAGACTCATAGTGACCCCTCCATGAGTTTCCAAAGCCACCTTCTCCAGCCTTCTTCTGGTTAGCACTCTGATGCTTTAGGCACTATGCCACCACAGCTTATATATATATATATATTTTTTTTTTTTGTTGTTGTTGTTGTTGTTGTTGTTATGTATATGAGCTCTGGTAGCATAATGCCTAAGGCACTTGACTGCTAACCAGGAGGCTGGCGGATCAAACCCACCAGCCACTCCTTGGAAGGAAGATGGGACAATCTACTTCCATAGTGATATTGCCTCAGAAACCCAAGGAGGGGTCACTATGAGTTGGGTCCGATTCAACGGCACCTAACAACAAACAACAACAACACATATACATACATTTCTAGACAGAAAGATAGAATTTCTATCAGATTTTCACAAAATAGCCCTGAGACTGAGATCTGTAGTTAGGAAAAAAAAAAAAAAAGAATATGAAAACAAGAAACTCTCCTTTGTTTAAGTTACTTCTTCAAATTTTGAGTTACCTTCAGAAAATCTTGCTAGTTGGTCTATTATTCTATACAAAGACTCTAATTGTCATTAATGAAGGAGATAGGCTGTAGTAAGTGTATACCACCTTAGCAGAACTGGAAACCACAATACTTATATATGAATAGGACGTATAATAGTTATTAAGATGAATAGTATCTATCATCCTATATATTTTAAAATTTACCTGGAACAGATGCATTAATGTATAATGCCAAATGTAAAAGTTGTTGTAAAGCAGTACAGAGAAGAGTAGAGGGTGTTGTGAAAATGTCTTCATATGAGTCAGGGATAGATTTGTGGAGAGGTTGATTGATTAGCTTGGATTTGAAAGATGGGTAGAAGATGTCACTGTGAATGAGAGTAAGAGATAGAAACAATGATAATTATTAATGAATAATATAAGCAGATCTATTCTTCCTCTACCAATGAGGAATTTCACCATCTGTATAATTGTATTCTATCTAATGTGTAGCCAAAATTTGTTCATGACTTTTTTATAGTTTTGTATTGAAGTTAAGATTGATAATGTAATATGAAAAAGTTTATTTTTAAAGTGCAAAGAACATTTTATATTCCTGAGATAATTAAGAATGAAGAAATAAATGATAAAGAGAATCTTGGAAATGGTAAATGTAGGTTAGGGCAACGATTTGGGACAGTACAAGAAACTCACGAACATTTTAAATTTTATCTGTAACATACAGAGAAGTATCATCTACTTGAGGTAAGAGTGGTAAAATTTAGTTTCTTCTATAAGATTAATACTGTGAATATAAAATATTTGATGATTCAACAGTACAAGAAAAGAGTCTCTATATCATACTAAAGAAATCACTGACCTGGAGATCAAAGATATAGGATTTTATTTAGACTGTACCATTCCATTCTACCTTTGAGAATTGGACAAGGAAATTATTCAGTCTGTAAAATGTGGGAGTGCAATTCAAATTAAATATCTCTAAGATTGTAATAAAGGAGCTGTGTTTGCTCTGTGTTTGAACATTCAACTGCTAACTAAAATGTAGATGGTTTGAACCCATCAGCCACTCTGCAGAAGAAAGATGTGGTATTCTGCTTCTGTAAAGATTACAGCCTTGGAAATTGCATGGGGCACTTCTACCCTGTCAAGTAGAGTCCCTATGACTCTATATCGACTTGATGGTAATGGATTTGATTTTGGTTATGGGTTTAATGCAGTAAGAAAGGAGCATTTTTGGCATAGTATTTAAGCATTAGGCTGATAACTGAAAGGTCAGTAGCTCAAACACACCAGCCACTCCAAAGGAGAGATATTGGCAGTCAGAAAAGATGCAGCCTTGGAAATATTATGGAACAGTTCTATTTCTTCTTATAGGGTCACCATGAGTCAGAATCTACTTGATGGCAATGGGTTTGTTTTTTTTGCAAGACAGTAGGAAAAGTATTACAATCGGACTTCTGTTAAGATGGTGGAATAGGCAGACAAGCTACACAGACCCTCTTCAACAAAGAAAAAAGAGACCAATTGACACAGACACAGAAGATAATCCTGAAGCCCTGAGCTTTGAAAGGAAGGATACAGAAGTGGATTAAATTTCAACTAGTAGAGGAGCTCACATGAAAACAGTGAATAAGGAGACAAATGGAGTTGCGGACTGTCTTACTGCATGGACAGTTTGGATTTTTCCAAGTAGTGTTACACAATAACCAAACTCACTGCACACCCAATTTGACTCATAGTGACCCCTCCTTGGGTTTCTGAGGTGGTATATCTATGGAAGTAGATTGCCTAATCTTCCAACCCAAAGAGTGGCTGGTGGGTTTGAACCACCAGCCTTCTTGTTAGCAGTCAAATGTTTTAGACACTATGCTACCAGAGCTCCCAAGTAATGTTATGATCTGAGAATTAGCCTAAAAATCAGCTGTGCTCACCAAAGGCTGCATGTACTACTGCACTTGTGAATAATGACTAAAAAGGGAAAAAGCAAAGAAGGAGACAAACTGAGCTGTGGACTTTTGGTTGTTCAGAGGGACCAGCCATTTTAAATATTTACAAGCAGTTGAGCCATTTTGGATGTTTAAAGTGAAAGTATTCTCATTCAGATTCCAGGTACCTAAGAATAAACACTGTATTGTACCTAAGAATAAGCACATGTAGCACTGGGAAAGTCAACTGAGAAGGAACTGTTTCAAGTGCTGAGGAGCAAGGATGTCTCCTTGAGGACTAAGGTGTGCCTGACACAAGCCATGATAT
>NW_006922003.1:911372-916185 GCF_000298275.1 Orycteropus afer afer | reverse complement strand
CTTCCATTATTCTCTTACTCTAGCTCTTTTCTCTTATTTTCCCCTCCACAGATATTGTTTTTTATTCACTTTTTTATTTATATTCTTTTGTCATTTAAAAATATTTTTTAAAAAATATTTCATCCATTTATTGCCTTTCCTTTTTCTTCTTCTTTTTGGTGATTATTCCTGTGTGTTTGTGAATTGTCTGGTTTTTGTCCTCTTGTTTGCAGTTTTTTGGTGTATTTATTTATTTATTTATTTATTCTCTGAGTGAGAGACAGCAATGGTGCCCATACAAATGAATCATACCTTCACCTCCTACAGCCCCACCTACTGAGTAAGGGCCATCACTTCCTTTTTCACCAACTGGCCAATGATATGTGACAGCCAATATGAGCATGACTCATCCTTAATCACTCTTCACACACAGCTAAAAGAGATGTGTGAATCTACTATCACTCTCTATGAGACCCAGCAGGAGACAGGTGATGAGTGTATAAGTGATATCAACTAGTGAATAGAAGAACACAGTACTCTGCTTACTCAGATTCATCCAAAAAAAGAAAATAAGCAAAACAAAGTAAATGAAAATTTTTGTCAAATCATTCCAACACACAATCACCAATTAAATATAAACACAAACATGCCACAATGTCTGGGGGAAAAAAAAAAAAAAAAACCCATTATACTCCACACAGAGAAGCAAGATAAAAGAGTAGAAACAAAGGACCAGGATACAGACTCAGAACACATCCCTGAGGAGGAAGCAGCATTGGAACTCCCTGATAAGAAATTCATAACAATTCTATTTAGATACCTTCAAAAGATTTAGGGACAGATCAAGGAAAACACTGATGAAATTAAGGAACAGAAGCAAAAGCCTAGAACTACTTTTGAAGACAATACAAGAACAAAATGAAAAAATAAATGAAAAATTAGAAATGATACAAAATCTACAGATAGAAATCCAGAAGATTAATACTAAATTTTCAGAAATAGATAACACATTGAAAGGACAAAAGAGTAGAATTGGGTCAATGGAAGACAGAATTAGTGAGACTGAAGGTGAACACCTCAATACTTGTTTGGAAAGGGATCAATCAGAAAAAAGACCAAACCAAAATGAAGAAACCTGAAGATTCATGTGGGATACCATCAAGAGGAATAACCTATGTGTAATCAGAATTCTAGAAGAGTACAAGACAAATAAAACAACAGAGAAAATTGTCCAAGATTGGTAGGAAGAGAATTTCCCTGATATGATGAAAGAGAAGAATATGTCCATTCAGAAAGTCCAATGAACCACAAACAGGATAGCTCTCACAAGAAAATTACCAATACATATCATTATCAAACTCACCAAAACCAAAGACAAAGAAAGAGTGTTGAAAGCAACATGGGAAAGATGAAAATTACCTACAAAGGGCAACCGATGACTACGTTCTGATTTCTCAGCAGAAAATATGCAAGAAAGAAGACAATGGGTTGTATATGCGAAACCCTGAAAGAGAAAAATTTCCAACCAAGAATTATATGCCTAGCAAAACTGTCCCTCAAATATGATGGTGAAATTGGGACATTTCCAGATAATCAGAAATTAAGGAAATTTGTTCAAACCAGACCAACCTTACAAGAGATGATAGAGGGAATCCTTTGGACAGAGAACTAACTACAAAAAGAACAGCCAACCATTACACAAATGATGACATAACCTAGAAACCTACCCAGTTATGGAAGTATCCGAAGTGAAAGGTGCTTACAAAATTTTAAGCAGGGAACCAGTGAAATCAAACAGCAGATAAGGACAACTACAAACCAAAAAGAGAGAAAAATTAGTGTAATTACAGAATTTCTAAATGATGAGGACATCAAGACAATTGCAAGATAGAATGGACTGGTCTTAATTGGGAAAAAAATAATAAATCACAGGGTAACTTCAGAGAAAAATGATTAACTTTCACATCAAAATAAAAAAGAGAACAAGCATAAATGTTTAGAAAATATTAAAACAGCAACAATGAAGTAAGTGATAACATGATTCATAAATAAAATGAGCTCAGCACAGAAAATTATATGGAACAAAGAAATCAGCAACACCAAGAAAAAACACATAACAAAATGACAGCAACAAATTAGTACTCATTGATAATTACACTAAATGTCAATAGATTAAATGAACCACTCAAGAGACAGAGAGTTGCAGAGTGAATAAGAAAACATAACTCATATGTTGTCTACAAGAGAAACATCAGAGAGTAAGAGAAAAATAGAATAAAATTTAAAGTTTGGGAAAAGATATATCAAGAAAATGGCAATTAAAAAAAAAAAAAACAGGACTAGCAAAATTAATTTCTGATAAAATTGACTTAAGATAAAAACTACCATAAAACACAAGGAAGGATACTACATAATGAATAAATAATCAATTGAACAAGAGGCCTTCACCATAATAAATATCTATGCACCTGATGAAAGTGCCCCAAAATACATAAATAGCACTTTAAAGGAATTAGAAAGAGAAATAGATGACCTCACAGTCATAGTAAACCAAAACAGTCATAGTAGGACACTTTAATACACCACTGTCAATGAAAAAAACTAACAACTGGAAAGAAACTCAACAATGACATAGAAGAACTAAACAAAACAACCCACCAACTTGACTTTATAGACCTCTACAGAGCACTTCACCCAACAACAGCACAATATACATTCTTTTCCAGTGCACATGGTTGGAGAATGTTGATTCTCCAGGATAAATCATATCCTGATTTAGTTAGTCCATAAAGCAAGCCTTAATAAATTTAAAATTACTGAATTACTGCAAAACATCTTCTCAGATCAAATGCTATAAAATTAGAAATCAACAACCGGAAGATCAATGGAAAAAGAGCCAACACATGGAAACTGAGTAACACCTTCCTTAAGAACAACTGAGTAATTGAAGAAATAAAAAATGAACTTAAAAAATCCTTTGAATCAAAAGAAAATGAAAACAAAACAAAGCATACCAAAATCCTTGGGACACAACAAAAGCAGTGATCAGAGGCCAATTTATAGCAATAAATTAACACATCAAGAAAAAACAAAAAGCCACAATCAGCACCATAAACCAACATCTCCAAGAAATAGAAAAAGAGTAGCTAAAAAAGCCTACAGTCTCCAGAAGAAAATAAATAATATATTTGAGCAGAAATACGTGAAACAGAAAATAGAAAGACAACAGACAAAATCAACAAGACTGGAAGTTGCTGTTTTTAAACAATTAATAAAATTGACAAGCCATGAGCAAATTTAACAAAAGAAAAGAGGGAGAAAATAAAAATAACATGAATAAGAAAGGTATTGGGCAATGTTGCAACAGAATTAACTAAAATGAAAAGAACAATATCAGGATATCATGAAGAACTGTTTTCCAACAAATTTGGAAATATAGAAGAAATGGACAGATTTCTAGAAACATACTACTTACCTAAACTAACACAGACTGAGATGGAAAATTTGAACAGACTCATAACAAAAGAAGAAATTGAACAGTTCATAAAAAAATATTACCAACAACAACAAAAAAAGTCCCATCACAGACAGTTTCACAAAAGAATTCTATGGAATGTTCAGAGAAGAACTGACACCAATCCTACTCATACTAATCCAGAACATGGAAAACGATGGAATCCCCCCTAATTCATTTTATGAAGTAAGTATAACCCTGACACCAAAACCAAACAAAGACATCACTAAAAAGGAAAACTATAGACCAATATCCTTCATGGATTTAGATGCAAAAATCTCCACAGCCAATAGACTCCAGTTATATATATAGGTTGTTGTTGTTATGTTGTTATGTGCCGTCAAGTTGACCCCAACTCATAGCGACCCCTCCTTGGTTTTCCGAGGCAGTATCACTACAGAAGTAGATTGCCCCCTCTTCTGTCCGAGGAGTGGCTGGTGGGTTTGAACCGCCAGCCTTCTGGTTAGCAGTCAAGTGCCTTAGCCACTATGCTACCAGAGCTTCCATATATATATATAAAACCAAGTGGGGTTCATGCCAGCTCTGCAAGGATTGTTCAACATTAGAAAAACAACACAATCCACCACATAAGTAAAATAAAGAAAAATAAGTGCATGATCTTATCAGTCAATGCAGAAAGGGCATTTGATAAAATCCAACACCCATTCCTGATCAAAACTCTTACCAAAATAGGAATAGAAGGGACATTGCTCAACATAACAAAGCGCATATATGCAAAACCAACAGCCAACATTATTCTCAATGAAGAGAGACTGAAAACATTTCCCTTGTGACCAGAAACCAGACAAGGATGCCCTCTACTGCCACTTCTATTCAACATTGTATTGGAAATCCTACCCAGGGCAATAAGGCAAGAAAGGAGAATCAAAGGCATCCAAATTGGTAAGGAAGAAGTAAAGCACAAACAAACACAACAAACTGCCATCAAGTCAGATTCAACTCATAGGAACCCCTACATGCATTTCTGAGGTAATATCACTATGGAAGTATAGTGCTCAGCCTTCTTTGTGAGGAGTGGCTGGTGAGTTTGAACTGCCAGTCTTCTGGTTAGCAGTCAAATGCCTTAGGTACTACACCACCAGAGCTCCCTATTTGCTGAGGATATGATCCTATGTCTAGAAAACCCAAGAGACTCAGCAAGAAATCTACTGGAGCTAATTGAGAGATTTAGCTTAGTGGCAGGATACAAGATCAACATACAAAAATCAATTGGATTCCTCTACACCAGTAAAGAAATTGCTGAAAAGGAAATAATGAAATCAATACCATTCACAGTAAGGTATCAAAAAAAAAAAAAAA
>NW_006922003.1:899662-910352 GCF_000298275.1 Orycteropus afer afer | reverse complement strand
TGCCCCATCTTCTTTCTGAAGAGTGGCTGGTGGGTTTGAACTGCCAGCCTTCTGGTTAGCAGTCAAGTGCCTTAGGCACTATGCTACCAGAGCTCCCTAGAGATACTGGGGCTTCATAAAGATACTGCGTCGGAAACCCAAGGAGAGGTAGCTATGAGTATGATCTGACTTGCCAGCAGTGGGTAATATATGGCATAAATAGACTATCAAGCATAACCCAAAATACACAAACAGCAGAAGATAAACTAGATGAATGGGACCTTCTAAAAATTACATTTTTATATGCTACCAAAGACTTCTCCAAAACAGTCAAAAGAGAACCTACAAATAGGGAAAAAATGTATTTGGTAATGACATATCTGACAAGGGACTTGTCTCTATGATTTATAGAAAGCACCAACACCTCAACAACAAAAAGACAATCCAAGTAAAAATAAATGAATGGACACTTCATCAAAAAGGATATTCAGATGATCAACAAACATATGAAGAAACATTCACAAACACTAACCATTAGAGAGATGCAAATCAAAACAACAATGAGATACCCTCTTGCCCCAGCGCTAGTAGCAAAGTTCAACAAGACAGAAAATAATCCTGGTGAAGATGTGGAGAGTTGGGACTGTCATACACTGCTGGTGGGACTGTAAAATGATACAACCACGATAGAAAACAGTATGATGACTCCTTCAAAAGTTGGAATTAGAAATACCACTTGATCCAGCAATTCCATCTCTAGGTATATATCCTAAAGAAGTGAGATCCAGGACAAAAACAGATATATATGCAAACCCATGTTAATTGCAGCACTATTTACAATAGCAAAACTACCTAGGTGACCATCAACAGAAGAATGGATAAGCAAGCTGTGGTACATGCACACATCATGGATGAACTTGGAGGACATTATGTTGAATGAAATAAGTCAATATTGTACTAGTTCATTACTGTAAAAAGTCAAGGAAAGGTTTATATGTGTGATGAAACTTTGTTGGTTACCAGGGGTGAGAGGGAAGGGGAAGGAATACTGTTAGATAGCTAGGGACAAGTATTGATTTGGATAAAGAGAAGGGCAATGTACCAAATGTGTATAAACAACATGGTGGCATTGAGGAAAAGGAAGACATGGAGAGATACTTGGGAGAGTTACAAGATGAACCCTTTGGTGTATACATTGCTGTGTTGTCAGTGATGGCAAACATTGATCTACAGGTAGATTAATGTGGATAGATAGATAGGTGGATATGCTGAATGATCAGGTATGTCTAGGCAGGGGGTAGTATGCCTATGACTATGTATAGGATTGGCAGACGATGTTTCTACAAGTGTATTTGTATATGCAATAAGAATGTCTAGGTATATAGTAGAGCTGACAAAGGACAAGGTTTTGGGGACTTTTTGGCTACCGACTGCTACCTGGATGGAGTGAGTAGTTGGACCTGTGGGCTTGGAACCATAGTCTCAGGGGACATCAAGCTTAATTGGCAGAACATAATACACAAAAACATTCTTCCAGATCCTACTTTGGTTAATAGTGACTGAAATCTTAAAAGCTTGCAAGCAGCCATCTAGATGAAAAGATGGGTCTCTTCTCATCCAGAACAAAGAAGAATGAATAAAGCCAAAGACACATGGAAACTGGTTGACCAACCATGTGATCCTGTTTATATGTCAATGAGACAAGAAGAACTAGATCATGCCCTACTACCAACATCAATCACTCAGAGGGGAAACTATGTAGGAGATACTGGATAGAGTAGGAGAACAATGTGAAACAAAACTCAAAATCATTAAAAAAAAAAAAAAAAAGGACTATGTTTTCTGGTCTAACAGTGTTTGGTGAGATCCTTGAGACTATGGCCCCTAGTTACCCTTCAGGACTGGAATTATACTCACTCCTGTGTCTTCCTGCCAAATAATAGACCAGCATATGGGCTGAATATTGACATAAAGTAGATAGATACACTACTTGGAGTGATCAATCATGGGAAAACAGAATGGCAATGTATGCACAAGGAAACAGCTCAGGGGTTGAGAGTGCATGGGAGAGAAAGATACACCAAACAAGTAACTATGGGGAGAAAGTGGGAAGAGAGCTGTTACATTTGAGGAATTGCAGTCAATGTCATGGGACAAAAAGTGTATGAACTGCTGTATGGAAAATTAATTTGTTCTGTAAACTTTCACTCAAATCACAATTTACAAAAAAAGAAAAGAAGAAAAGCGTGGCAATCTACTTCTACTAAATGTTGTTGTTATTGTTATGTGCCATCGAATCGGACCTGACTCATAGTGACCCATCCTTGGGTTTCTGAGGCAGTATCACTACGGAAGTAGCTTGCCCCATCTTCTTTCTGAAGAGTGGCTGGTGGGTTTGAACTGCCAGCCTTCTGGTTAGCAGTCAAGTGCCTTAGGCACTATGCTACCAGAGCTCTTCTTCTACTAAATAGTCAATGAAAATTCAATGGATCTCATCAAAACATTGTGAGATAGAGTGCTAGACAGAACATAAGTCACCTAGTTTGGAAGGATTGTAGAGATGATGGCACAGGACCAGGCAATGTTTACTTCCATTATACATTACATCTACTTCCGTAGTGATACTGCCTTGGAAAACCGGAGGGGTTGCTATGGGTCAGGTCTGACTTGACGGCACATAACAACAACATAACAACAATACATAATGTCACTATTCTCAGAGCCAACTGATGGCAACCAACAACAAGTCTATCAAACCATAGATGGCATATATGAAGAGTCTCGGGCATTGTTTCTAAAATTACCATGTGTCAAAACTTCAGTTGTTAGTGGAACAAGTTCAGTCCATTGATTTTTATCCACATTTAAGTTTGAGAAAACCTAACAAAGCCAACTCTTGATTTGATTTTAGTGAATGTCTGGAGCAATAATCTCACCTATGGAGATGTGCATAGTTATTCATTGACTCTTTTCTTCAGGACTAAGTTAAAGAAACCATTTTAGAAGTGGACATGAGTATCTGATGACTAAAAATACTTTTTTTCTTTAAGTTTTTTGATGTAGATAAAACATTAATTTAATAATTCATGTAGGGCTCTGCCCTAAAGGTGGAGCATAACTCTCCATTCATGAAGTGTGGGCTGTGCATAGTAACTTCCTTTTTAAAAGTACAGAATGGTAAGGGCAAGAACATGAGCTTTACAGGGAAGAATCCTGGTAACCTCTACTTTTATGTCAGTGATCAGAGTAAATGATAACAGTGATAAGTCATGCTAATAGTATGCCTCGGTATAATGTGATGAAAATGGTATTTACCTCTTTGGTCTTCCTCTGAAAAATTTATGATTATAGTCTAATAATGAGAAAAGCATCAGACAAATTCCAGCAGTGAAGCGTTCTACAAAACTCCTGACTAATATTCCTCAAAACTGTCAATGTCACACACAAAGAAATTCTGAGAAACTGTCACAACCAAGAGGAACCTAAGGAAGCATGATGAATAAATGTAATATGTTAGTTGGAGAAGTTCCTATCATAGAAAAAGAAAATTTGGCAAAAGGTAAGTAAATACAGAAAAGATAATTGTTGTACACTGTCTAATCAATTCCAACTCATAGTGAATATAGACTTCAGTTAATAATAGTATATTGATGGTAATTCTTTATGTACATCCAAACATACTATAATAATATGTTAACAATAGGAGAGATTCAGTATAGATATTTGGGTACTTAATGTTAAACTTCACAACTTTTCTGTAAATCTATAGCTATTTTTAAAACACTTTATTAAAAAAAAAAAACTTTTGAGTGATTTAAATGTATTTCTAAGTAGCTATAATATAATATCTGTTAGTTCATCATACTGTGGTGGCTTGTGTGTTTCTGTGAAGCTGGAGGCTATGCCACCAGTATTTCAAATACCAGCAGGTTTACCTGTGGTGGACAGGTTTCAGTGGAGCTTCCAGACTAAGACAGACTCAGAAGAAAGAAGGGGCCATTCACTTCTCAAAGAATTGGCCAGTGAAAACTTTATGAATAATGGGAAACACTGTATGATATATTACTGGAGAATTTTATGAATGGCCATGAAACATTGTTCAATATAGTGCTGGAAGATGAGCCCCTCAGGTCGGAAGGCACACCAAATACAACTGGGGAAGAGGTGCCTCCTCAGAGTAGAGTTGACTTTAATGATGTGGATGGAGTAAAGCTTTTGGGGAACTCTATTTGCTGATGTGGCATGACTCAAGATGAGAAGAAACAGTTGCAAACATCCATTAATAATCTGAACATGGAATATATTAAGTATGAATCTAGGAAAATTTGAAGTTGTCAAAAATGAAGTGAAACACATAACAATCAATATCCTATGCATTAATGAGTTGAAATGGACTGTTTTTGGTCATTTTGAATCATACAACCATATGATCTACTATGTTGGGAATGACAAATTGATGAGGAATGATGTATCATTAATTGTCACAAAAATGTTTCAAGATTTATCCTGAAGTACAATGCTGTCAGTGAAAGGATAATATCCATATACGTACAAGGAACACCAATTAATACTACTATTATTCAAATTTATTCACCACCCTCCAAAGCCAAAGATGAGGAAATTAAAGATTTTTACCAACTTCTACAGTCTGAAATTGACCAAACATATAATCAAGATGTGCTTATTATCACTGCTGATTGGAATGCAAAAGTTGGAAACAAAGAAGAATCACTGGTAGTTTGAAAATTTGGCCTTGGTGATAGAAATAACGCTGGAGTTGCATGATAGAATTTTGCAAGACCGATGACTTATTCATTGCAAATACCTTTTTTCAACAACACAAATGACACCTATACAAATGGACTTTGCCAGATGAAGTACACAGGAATCAGATTGACTACATCCATGGCAAGAGGCAACAGAGAAGCTCAATATCTTCAGGCAAAACAACGTCAGGAGCTGACTGTAGGACAGACCATCAGTTGCTCATATACAAGTTCAAGTTGAAACTGAAAACAATTAAAACAAATCTATAAGAGCCAAAATATTACCTTGCATATATCCCTCTTGAATTTAGAGACCATCTAAAGAATAGATTTGATGCATTGAACACCAAAGACTGAAAACTAGAGGAATTATGGGATGACATCAAGAACATCATCCATGAAGAAAGCAAAAGATTATTAAAAAGATAGGAAAGGAAGAAAAGACCAAATTGGATGTCAGAAGAGACTCTGAAACTTGTCCTTGAATGGAAAGTAGCTAAAGCATATGGAAGAAATGACAAGATAAAAGAACTGAACAGAAGATTTCAAAGCACAGCTTGAGAAGACAAAGTCAAATATTATAATGAAATTTGCAAAGACCTGGAGTTAGAAAACCAAAAGGGAAGAATTCACTTGGCATTTGTCAAGCTGTAAGAATTGAGGAAAAAATTCAAGCCTCGAGTTGCAATATTGAAAGATTCTATGGGAAAAATACTGAAAGACACAGGAAACATCGAATGATGATGGAAGGAATACAGAGTCACTGCACCAAAAAGAACTGGTTGATGTTCATCCATCTCAGGAGGTGGCATATTATCAAGAACCAATGGCATTAGAAGAAGAAGTCAAAGCCACACTGAAGGTATTGGTGAAGAACAAGACTCCAGGAATTGATAGAATGCCCATTGAGATGTTTCAATAAATCGAGGCTGTGCTGGAGGCACTCACTCATCTACATCAAGAAATTTGGAAGACAGCTACCTGGCCAACTGACTGGAAGATATCTATACTTGTATCCATTCCAAAGAAAGGCTATCCCACATAATCTTTAAATTATTGAACAATATCATTAATATCAAGGAGCTCTGGTGGTGTAATGCCTAAGGTTTTGACTGCTAACCAGAAGGTTCAAAGTTCAAACCCACCAGTCACTCCATGGAAGGAAGACTGGGCAATCTACTTCCATAAAGATTTACCACTAGAAACACAATGGGGGTTTCTATGAGTCAATATTGACTCCATGGCTGTGAGTGTGTTTTTTTGGGGTTTATCATTAATATAACTTTCTAGTAAAATCTTGCTGAAGATAATTCAAAAGCAGTTGCACCAGTATATTGACAGAGAACTTCCAGAAGTGCAAGCTGGATTCAGAAGATGATGTGGAATGAGGAATATCATTGCTGATGTCAGATGGATCTTGGCTGAAAGTAAACAATACCACAGAGATGTTTACTTTTGTTTTATTGACTATGCTAAAGCATTCAATTGTGTGGATCATAACAAATTATGGCTAACATTGAGAAGAATGGGAATTCTAGAGCACTTAATTGTGCTCATGAGGAACCTGTACATAGACCAGAAGGCCATTCTCCAAACAGAACAAGGGTTTAAAGTCAGGAAGGGGGTGTGTCAGGGTTTATTTCTTTCACCACACTTATTCAGTCTGTATGTTGAGAAAATAATCTGAGAAGCTGGACTATGTGGAGAACATGGCATCAGGGTTGGAGGAAGACTTATTAACAACTTGCAATTTACAGATGACACCATCTTGCTTGCTGAATGTGAAGATGACTTGAAGCACTTACTGATGAAGATTAAAGACTACAGTCTGCAGTATGGATTACAACTCAACATAATCAAGATGAAAATCTTCACAACTGGACCAATAAGCAGCATCATGATAAATGGATAAAAGTTTGAAGTTGTCAAAGATTTCATATTACTTGGTTCCACAATCAATAACAATGGAAGCAGCATTCCAGACACCAGATGACATGTTGCACTGGGCAAATCTGCTGCAAAAGATGTCTTTAAAGCACTGAAGACTAAAGATGTCTTTTTAAAGGCTAAGGTTTGCCTGACCAAACCATGATATTTTCAATCACCTCACATGTATGTGAGAGCTGGATAATGAATAAGGAAGATGGAAGAAGAGTTGATGCTTTTGAGATTTGATATTGGCAAAGAATACTTAAAAGTACCATCGACTACCAAAAGAACAAACAAATCTGTCCTGGAAGAAGTACAAACAGAATCCGCCTTCGAAGCAAGAGTGTCCAGACTTCATTTGACCTACTTTGGTCATGTCAGAAAGGACTATTCTCTGGAGCAGGATATCAGGTTTGGTAAAGAGGAGAGTTGATGAAAAAGGGAAAGCCCCTCACTGAGATGGATTGACATAGTGGCTTCCATGATGGACTCAGATATAGGAAATATTGTGAGGCTGGCACAGGATGAGGCCGTGTTTTGTTCTGTTGTACATAGGGTGGCTAGGAGTTGGAGTCAACTCAACGGCACCTAACAAATACAACATAATATAAACAGAACATTTATGTAGCCAGAAGGACACAAAATAGAATAAAAATATTGTGATAATGTTCATTTTAATTAAACTTAATTATAAAACTATAGAATGTAAAGGCCTTTATATTCAGCATATTTTCCCAATAATCTGTAAAACATCAAAATATTAAATTTCACACACAGGAATTAAGAGTAGTTCATCTTCATCAACTACAAAGTTATGACAGTGTTCAAGCAAATCCTATGCACCAGCATTATTTCATAAATAAAAAGATTTGCGTAACATGTTTTCCTGTTCTTTGCTACATTAAACAGGATGTAAATTAATGCTAGAAAACATAATTATCCTTCAGCAAAACAAGGAAATATGTAACATATTTTCAGTTCATTATATCTATTTTTTATTCATAAATGGCTGTAACACCAGGAAAATCTATTACCATAGTTAGGCTTCAACTTTTCAAATATCTCCCTGGAAGATTGGGTTTTATAATAACGTTTTTCTTTCTTTCTTTCTTTCGTTTATTGGTGTTGTTCATTAAACAGTAGTTGCTTCATTTTTAAAATTAATAAATTTTACTTTTTTAGAGTAAAGTGTCTGGGCGGTACAGATGGGTACCACACTCAATTGCTAACAAAAAGATTAGCAATTGAGTTCACTCAGTGGTGCCCCAGGAGAAAGGCCTGGTGATCTAACTTTGAAAAATGAGCCACTGAAAACCCAGTGGAGTGCAGTTCTATTTTGACAAGTAGGTTTCTATGAGTTAGTCAACTTAATGGTAATGGGTCGACTTGTTATTTTTAAGAACAGTATTAGTGTTACAGAAAAAAATAGCAAAATGTGCAGTATGTTCCCATTTATTTTCTACTTTCCCCACAGAAACTGTTCCTCTATTACTAACATCTTTCCTTAGTGTGTTACACTTCATAAACTAACAGTGATCCATTTTAGTTAACAGTAGTCCATAGTTTACATTGTTGCTATTTGTCTTCATACAGTTGGATCCAATTATGGCCAATTATGTCTAACAGAATAAAATGGTGTCTGGGAACATTTGGATGCTCTAGTCCTTTCTTAGATCCACCGTATATTTTGAGTACCTTCCAGTTTAGGGATCTCATCTTCTAGCACAATGTCAGACTATATTATGTTGTGATCCATAAGGTTTTGATTGTTTTAGTTTCCAAAGTAGATTGCCAGAATGTTCTTCCTATTCAGTCTTAGTCTGGAAGCTCTGCTAAAACCTGTCCATCATTAAGTGATCTTGTTGGTATTTGAAATAAGGTTAGCCTAGCTTCTAGCATCGGAAGGAAGGTTGGGCAATCCTACTTCCGTAGTGATACTGCCTCGAAAACCCAAGGAGGGGTCGCTATGAGTCGGGGCCGACTCGACGGCAAAACAACAACAACAAGCTTCTAGCATCATGTGGTTGTAGTGGTTGGGTACCATAGAGTTGGTTTCCACTCATAGTGACATTATATAAAATAGAATGAAAAACTGCCCAGTCCTGCACCATTCTCACAATTGTTCCTGTTTGGGCCCATTGTTATAGTCACTGTGTTAATCCATCTCAATGAGGGTATTCCTCCTTTTCTCTGACCCTCTATTTGTCCTTCTCCAGGGACTAGTTCCTCTTGATGATAGGTCCAAAGTACATGAGGGGAAGTCTCATGATCTGCATTTCTAAAGAGCACATGTAAGCCACCACAGTGTCAATATCTATTAGTGTCACAGGTAGTGGACAGTTTATATTAGGCTTGGCTTTTTGTGTGGTGCACTTCTATGAGTATTGAAAAATGCATAACATCATATGCATAACAATATGATATCATGTAGAATAGTTTAACTGCCCTAAACATCCCCTAGTCTCCATGCTTGAATTTCAAGTGAAAAAAAAAGAGAAACAATGTTAGTATTAATACAAATCATTGAAATAATTAGCTTTCATGTTATTTTTTTATTATTTTATTTTAAGAGTTTGTTTTACATTCAACATTACATGTACATTTACTTTCACTCCTCATTTACCATGCCCAACCCTAACTCAGTCTCCACTCCTTCCTGTACAGTAACCCTCCCCTTGTGCCCCTCATAGTTATGCACTCCTGTGTGTCCTGCATTTCCTCCATGTGAGTGTTCCCCTTTTGGTGCCATGTGGTCTATTGCTCTAAGGGATGTATTTCCATAGAGTATCTCGGTGCGTCACCCGGGGTTAAGTGGTCTGCGTGTACATCTTGTTAATTATTGGGCTGAGAGCCAGCCCCTGGGAGTGAGTTTTATTCCAGGCTCAGAATGTATCCCAGGACCATTGGGGTTCTCACCAGACTCCATCTGGCCAGTAATTCTGGTCATTATGGAGTTTTTAGATTTTGTTCCACGTTTTTCCTCCCACTCTATCCAGGATCTCCAGATTTGATCCTCTCCTGAGTGATTGGCATTGGTAACTGGGCACCATCTACTTCTTCTGGTCTTGAGGGCCATAATGTCCTAGGGCTGATTGCTTCCACTGCCTTTGTATTTTTTTTTCTTCTTTGCTTCCAATGCTAGGAGACCATTGTTGTTGTTTTTGTTATTTGCCGTCGAGTCAGCCCCGACTCATAGCGACCCCTCCTTGGGTTTCCAAGGCAGTATCACTACAGAAGTAGGATTGCCCAACCTTCCTTCTGAGGAGTGGCTGGTGGGTTTGAACCGCCAGCCTTCTGGTTAGCAGTCAAGTGCTTTGGCCACTATGCTACCAGAGCTCCTTTAGGTGCATCTTAGATAGCCACTTGAAAGCTTTTAAGACCCCAGTCGCTACTCACTAATGTAAGATAAGGAAAAAGGCTTTTATGTATTTTGTTGTGCCAGTTGAGTCTGGTGTCCCCCAGTACTATTGTCCTGGGACGTTAGATCTTTTGGATCTCTCCCCCGTAGTGTCTGCGTGTCTGTGAGGGATTACTCTGTGTCTGTCTTCTATTGTTTCTGTAAGGATTGCAGATATATTTTTATGGTATCTGTGCAAGATTAACCTGCACTGAATCTATCCTTGGTCCAGAGTATACTCCTGTTCACTGACCCCCATCTTATCCTCTCAGGTGTTTGTGTGTTTATCTATAGCCTGGTGTTTTGTGTTAATGGTAATGCAGTATTGTGGACACAATGGTTGCAATTAGTATCTGTCGTCTATCTCCTATGTCCACAATCCAGTGTCCTCCCTTTTCCTAATGTTAGCATGGTGGTCACAGACTCTTTTCATCTATCCCTCCCCTTACTCATGTCAGTGTGTGGGCCCCAACTAGCCTTGAATTAATCCCTCTCCTTCCCTCCCCACCCCAGTAACCTACAAAGTGAGCCCCATTTTGCAAGCAAACCTTTCTTTGTCTTTTTACAGTAATGGGTTAATACAGTTTTTGTCCTTCCACAATTGACTTATTTCACTCAG
>NW_006922003.1:888980-899262 GCF_000298275.1 Orycteropus afer afer | reverse complement strand
CTGCAATCTCACCAGCATTACTTATTTTCTTACCTGTTGCACTTTGCTATTATTGCTCGGGTGAGATGATATCTCATAGTTGTTTTGATTTGCATCTTTCTAATGGCTAGTGATCATGAGAAATTTCTTATGTGTTTGTTGGCTGCCAGTATATCATCTTTGGTGAAGTGTCTGTTCAAGTCTTTCGTCCATTTGTGAATTGGATTATTTGTCTTTTTGGTGTTAAGGTGTTGAAGTTTTTTATAGATTTTGGAGATTAGTCCTTTATCAGATATGTCATAGGCAAATAGTTTCTCCCAATCTGTAGGTTCTCTTTTTAACCTTTTGATGAAGTCTTTCGATGCACATAAGAATTTAAGTTTTGAAAGGTCCCAGTTATCTAGCTTCTCTTCTACCTTATGTGCATTCTGGGTTATGCTTGATAGTTTATTTATCCCATAAATTAGGGCCCCCAGATTTGTCCCTGTTTTATCTTTGATGAATTTTATAGTTTTGGGTTTTACATTTAAGTCTTTGATCTGGTTTGAGTTTGTTTTTGTGTAGGTAAGGTATGGGTCTTGTTTCATTTTTCTGCAAGTGGGTATCCAGTTTTGCTAGCACCATTTGTTAAAGAGGCTATCTCTTCCCCACATAATGGGTTTTGGACCTTTGTCAAAGATCAGCTGTCCATAGATGGATGGGTCTATATCTGGACTTTCGATTCTGTTCCATTAGTCTATCTGCCTATCACTGTACCAGTACCATGCTGTTTTGATTACCGTGGCTGTATATTAGTTCTTAAGATCCGGGAGAGTGATACTTCCACTTTGCTCTTCTTCAGAACTGCTCTGCTTATCCAAGGTCTCTTTCCTTTCCGTAAGAAGTTAGTAACTGGTTTTTCCATGTCTTTAAAAAATTTTGTTGATATCTGGATTAGGATCGCATTATATGTGTAGATTGCTTTAGGTGATATTGATGCTTTCAGGATATTCAGTCTACTTATCCATGAACAAAGTAGGTTCTTCCTTTTATGTAGTGTCCTTGCTGTCCCTTGTAATAGTGTTTTATAGTTGTCTTTGTATAGGTCTTTTGTGTCTCTGGTAAGGTGTATTCCTAGATAGTTTATCTTTTTAGCTATTGTAAATGGTATTTTTTCCCTTATTTCTTTATCAGTGGACTCTTCGTTGGTGTTAAGGAATCCAACTGATTTTTGTATGTTGACCTTGTATGCTGCCACTTTGTTGAACCTCTCTATTAGTTCCAGTAGTTTCTTTTATTGAGTGTCTTGAGTTTTCTATGTTTAAGATCATATATTCTACAAATAAAGATAGTTTTACTTCCTCTTTGCCAATTTGTATGCCTTTTATTTCCCTTTCTTGCCTTATTGCCCTGGCCAGGACTTCCAATACAATGTTAAATAGAAGTGGTGATGGACGGAATCCCTCTCTGGTTCCCATATGTAAAAGGAATAAATACCTTGAGTCTTTCTCCATTAATAATGATGTTGGCCATTGGCTTTGCATATGTGCCTTTTATTATGTTGAGGAATTTCCCTTCTATCCCTATTTTGCTGAGAGCTCTGAACAGGAATGGGTGTTCGATTTTATCAAATGCCTTTTATTGTATTGTATTGATTGATATAATCATATGTTTCTTTTCTTTTGTTTTATTTATGTGGTGGATTATATTGATTTTTTTTTTCTGATGTTGAATCACCCTTGCAAAACTAGTATGAATTCCACTTGGTCAGGATGTATTAATTTTTTGATATGTTGTTGGATTCTGTTGGCTAGGATTTTGTTAAAAGTTTTTGCATCTATGTTCATGAGGAATATTGGTCTGTACTTTTCCTTTTTAGTGGTGTCTCTCCCTGGTTTGGGTATTAGTATTATACTTGCTTCATAAAATGAGCTTGGGAGTGTTCCATCTTTTTCTATGTTCTGGAATAGCTTGAGTAGCATAGGAGTCAAATCTTCTCTGAATATTTGGTAAAATTCTACAGTGAAGTCCTCATGGTCCGGACTTTTCTTTGTGGAAAGTTTATTGCTGTTGTTATTGTTTACGACCTGTTCAATTTCTTCTTTTGTTATTAGCTTGTTCAAGTATTCTATCTCTGAGTGGGATAGTTTAGGTAGGTCTTGTGATTCTACAAACTTGCTCATCTCTTCTAGTTCTCAAATCTATTGATGTACAGTTTTTAATAATATTGTGTCAGTATCTTTTTATTTCAGTTGGTTCTATTGTGATGACACTCTACTTTATTTTTACAATTCTTGTGATTTAGATCTTCTCTTTCTTTTCTATTGTTAGATTTGCCAATGGTTTATCGATTTTGTTAGTATTTTTGAAGAACCAACTTTTTTTTTAATTTTCTCTATGTTTTTTTATTTTTGTTTAATTTATTTCTGCTCTGATCTTTATTATTTCCTTACTTCTAGATACTGTAGGATTCTTTTGTTGTTCTTTTTCTAGTTGTTGGAGTTGATGAGTTAGAGTGTTGATTTTGTTTCTTTCCTCTTTTTTGATATATGCATTTATTGCTCTAAACTGTCCTCTGAGTGCTGCTTTTGTTGTGTTCCATAGGTTTTGGTATGATATCTCTTCATTCTTCTTTGTTTCTAGGATTTTTTTTTTTAATTATTTTGTTTTTTATTTGTTCTATTACCCAGGAGTTTTGTAGCAGTGAATTATTCAGCTTCCACATGTTTGATGTTTTTCACCTTGATCTGCCTATTATTAATTTCTAATTTTATAGCATTTTGATTCCAAGAAGATGCTTTGTAATATTTCAATGTTTTGAATGTATTGAGGCTTGTTTTATGTCCTAAAATAGGATTTATTCTGGAGAAAGATCCATGTGCACTGGAGAAGAATGTGAATTGTGCTTTTGTTGGGTGGAATGTTCTGCATATGTCTATGAGATCGAGTAGTTTGATTGTATCGTTGAGTTCTTCTGTATCTTTGTTGAGTTTTTTTCTAGTTGACCTGTCTCTCCTTGAAAGTGGTGTGTTAAAGTCTACTACTATTGTAGAGTTGCCTAATGTCTTTTTTAGTTCAATTATTATTTGCTTCAAATATTTTGGAGCACTTTCACTGGGTAAATAAATATTTACTATCATAACATCTTCTTTGTCACTTGACCCTTTCAGAATAATATAATGCCCTTCTTTGTCTCTTATGATGTTTTTCACCTTAATATCTAGTTTATCAAAATTAATATTTCCACTTCTGCTCCCTTTTGATTTCTGTTGGCATGGTATATTTTTTCCATTCCTTAACTCTTAATTTGTTTTTATCTTTGTGTCTAAGGTGAGTCTCTGGTAGGCAGCATATCAATGGGTCTTCTTTTATTATCCAGTCTGCCACTCTCTTTCTCTTGATTGGTGCTTTTAGTCCATTCACATTGAGCGTAATTAGTGTTAGATACAAATTGATTGCTGTCATTCTATTGTGTGTTTTTTTCTTGTGTTGTTGGAGTTTCCTTAGTCCATATACTTTTCTGTGCTGAGTTTGATTTGTTGTCAAATGCTTCCTCTCTTCCTTCTTTATTGTTGGATTTGTGCTTATTAAACCCATATGTTTTCCTTCCTTCTGGACTTACTTAGGGGGATTGTTAATTTTCTCTGTTATTACCTTAGAGTGAATTCTTATCTCTAAATTTTTAGAACAGGGCATTCTATGAGAACATTGTCCTGTTTTCCTCTTCATTTGGAAGTTTGTACCTAGAAGTTTTGTTCCTTCTAATAGGTTAGTTGCTGTTGTTGTGTGCAGATTGGCTTCCTTGATCTTCAGTGTACAATGTTTTATGGTTTTATTTTGAGTTTCTATTTCTGATTTGCTTTTAGTATTGATGTCACATATCCTGATTTTGTTGATCTCTGTTGTGGATTCTCTATTGGAAGTACTCCCTTAAGCATTTCTTATAGGGTTGGTCTGTTTTTACAAAATCCCTTAATTTCTATTTGTCTGGGAATTCCTTGATTTCTTTCTCATATTTGATGGATAATTTGGCTGGATATAGGAGTCTTGGTTGGAAGTTCTTTTCCTTCAGGGCTTTATATATGGCAAACCATTGTCTTTTTGCCTGCATGGTTTCTGCTGAGTTATCAGAGCTCAGCCTGTTTGATTATTATCAGTAATATTTCTTTTGTCCCGGGCAGCTCTCAATTTTTTTTTCTTTGTCTTTGGTTTTGGAGAGTTTGATTATAATATGCCTCAGTGTTTTTCTCTTGGAGTCTATCTTGTACAGGGTTCTATGAGCTTCTTGGACAAATATCTTTTCTTCCTTCATGATATGGCGGAAGTTTTCTGTTAGCAGGTCTTCCACAATTTTTTCAGTTTTTTGTTTTTTTTTTTCACCTCTTCTTATTCTGGATTTCCAATGAGGTGCATGTTCTTTCTTTTCATGTTGTCCCATATAACTCTTAGATTCTCTTTATTGCTCTTAAATCTTTGTCTGATTTTTCTTCATACAGGCTGGTGTCCAGGGATTTGTCTTCTAGTCAGGATATGCATTCTTCATTCAGTTCTATGCTACTCTTTTATGCTTCTACTGTATTGTGTAATTCTGTAATTTTGGTATTTATCTTTCGGATTTCTAACTGCTGTTTTTGTTTGAGTGTTGATTGTGTTGAATCCCTCTCATCTGAAAGTATTACTGTAAAACCATTATTCCCTCCACCTCATTTTGATGATATTAACCTAACCTTTCCTGTTGGGTCATTGCCTGAGGCAGAGGTCATGGAAAACATTGCTGAATGTTCTTAGGAACTTCCTCAACTACCTATTGTTGCTGCTAGACCTATAACTAAAATTAAATCCAAGCAAGCCATAAAAGGTGAAATACAAAGTGTGACTGAGGAGGTGGCACACTACACCTAAAAACACCTTCTTGATTTTGCTAACATGTACAGACAGAAACCTGGAGAATATGTATGGGAATGGCTACTTTGGATGTGGGATAATGGTGCAAGGAATGTAACATTGGATCAGTCTGAGTTTATTGATTTAGCCCCACTAAGTATGGATTCTTCATTCAATATTTCAGCTCAAGAGGATAGGAAAGGATCTAATGGTTTATTTGGTTGTCTTATTGAAGTGTGGATTACGTGGTGGCCTATCTTAACTCAGGTTGAAGTACCAGACCTACCTTGGTATAATGTAAAATAAAGTATCCAGAGGCTTGGGAAATTGGCCTGTTAGACTGCATTTATCAGATTAGACCCCTAGAGCCAGAAATAAAGAGTCTAAAAAACACACCTTTCATCAGTATGCTGAGGAATTTTTTGTGAAGGGAGCCCCAGCATCCTTTAAGTCTGCTGGGATTGGTATTTTATGTAAGCCAGATTTTAATGTGGGAACTGCCCTAATTGAATTAAGACACTTAACTATGATGAGGGTGATTGGAACCCATGGTAGTAGGAACCAAGTGGCAGCAGTCAATCAACAAAGGCAAGTTGGGCGTGGTTACCATAATGGATAGCAGAGTCAGAACAGTAATCAGAAAAATCTGACTCTTGTGGAATTATGGCACTGGCTCCTTAGTCATGGTGCTCCTACTAGTGAAATAAATGGCAAACCTACTAAATATTTACTTGATCTGTATAGACAGAAGATTTTACGTCACGAAAACTGAAGCCTAGATTGAATCACCAGAATACAGAGTCACGGCCTCTCAATCAATTCCCAGATTTGAGTCAATTTACAGACCCACAACCCCTTGAATGAAGGGTAGGGTGGGTCCCTTTGAAGAAGGAGCCCCCTACATTGCCAAAAATTTATAATGTCTATTTTTCTCCCAGATTTCCCCAAAGAGATCTCAATCCTTTTATGAGAATGACTGCTTATTGGGGAAAAAAAGAAATAATCAGACTTTTTGGGGATTACTGGACACTGGCTCTGAACTGACACTAATTCCAGGAGACTCAAAGCATCATTGTGGCCCACCAGTCAGAGTGGGGGCATAAGGAGGTCTAGTTACTGATGGAGTCTTAGCTAAGGTGTGTCTTACAGTGGGTCCAGTGGGTCCCTAAACCCATCCTGTAGTGATTCCTCCAGTTCCAGAATGCATACTTGGAATAGATATACTAAGTGATTGGCATAATTCCCACATTAGATCCCTGATATGTGGAGTAAGGGCTATTATGTTAGGAAAAGCCAAGTGGAAGCCATTTGAATTGCCTCTAGCTAGAAAAATAGTAAACCAAAAGCAATATCGCATCCCTGTAGGGGTTGCAGAGATTACTGCCACCATCAAGGACTGAAGGAAGCAGGGGTCATGATTCCCACCACATCCCCATTTAGTTCACCTACTTGGCCTATGTAAAAAGCAGATGGATCTTGGAGAATGACAGTAGATTATCATAAACTTGATCAGGTGGTGACTCCAGTTGCAGCTTCTGTTCCTGATGTGGTTTCATTCCTTGAGCAAATTAGTACATCTCCTGGTACTTGGTATGCAGCTATTAATCTGGCCAATGCCTTTTTCTCAATACTAATTTCAAAGGACCATCAGAAGCAGTTTGCCTTCAGGTGATAAGGTCAACAGTATACTTACACAGTGCTTCCTCAGGGGTACATAAACTCCCCAGCACTATGTCATAATTTAGTCCATAGGGATCTAGATCACCTTTCTCATCCATTAGACATCACATTGGTCCATTATATTGATGGAATTATGCTGATTGGACCTAGTAAGTAAGAATTATCAATGACTTTAGACTTATTGATGAGACATCTGCATGCTAAAGGTTGGGAAATTAACCTAGCAAAAATTCAGGCACCTTTAACCTCAGCGAAATTTCTAGGGGTCCAATGGTGTGAGGCATGTCAAGATAATCCTACTAAAGAGAAGGATAAGTTATTGTATCTGGCTTCCCCCACAACTGAAAAGGAGGCACAATGTTCTGTTGGGCCTCTTTGGATTTTGGAGGAAACATATCCCTAGTTTGGGTGTGTTACTGCAGCCTCTTTATCAAGTGACTTGGAAAGCTGCTAGTTTTGAGTGGGTCCCAGAATAACAGAAGGCTCTACAACAGGTTCAGGCTGCTGTGCAGGCTGCTCTGCCACTTGGACCATATGATCTTGCTGATCCCATGGTGCTTGAAGTGTCTGTAGTAGATAGAGATGCTGTTTGGGATCTCTGGAAGGTCCCTATAGATGAATTGCAACACAGACCCTTGGGATTTTGAAGAAAAGCCCTTTTATCCTCTACAGATAACTACTCTCCAAACAGTTTTTGCCTTGTTACTGCGCTTTAGTAGAGCCTGAACACCTAACCATGGGCTACCAAGTCACCCAGAGGCCTAAGCTGTCCATCATAAATTGGGTGTTGTCTGACTCACAGAGTCATAAAGTTGGACATACACTGCAGCACTCCATCATTAAATGGAAGTGGTATATCAGAGATCATGCTCCAGCAGGACCTGAAGACACAAGTAAGTTGCATGAGGAAGTAGCCAAATGCCTACCATCTGCAATCCAGTCACATTAACTACCCTCTCCCCATCTGCACTTATGGCCTCATGGAGAGTTCCTTATGATCAGTTGACTGAGGAAGAGAAAACTCATGCCTGGTTTACAGATGGTTTTGCATGATATGCAGGCACCACTTAAAAGTGGACAGCAGTGGCACTGCAGCCCCTCTCTGGACTTCCTTGAAGTAGTGGTCAAGGGAAATTATCCCAAAGAGCAGAACTTTAAGCTGTGCATATGGCTGTTCACTTTGCATGGAATAAGAAATGGCCAGATATTCAATTGTATGGCTGTGGCTAATGGCTTGGACAGATGGTCTGGGACTTGGAAGAATCATGATTGGAAAATTGGTGACAAGGATGTATGAGGAAGAGGTGTATGGGTAGATCTTTCTGACTGGGCCAAATTGTTGTTATGTGCTATCAAGTCAAAGGAGTAAAGATATTTGTGTCTCATGTGAATGCCCACCAAAAGGTGACCTCGACAGATGAGGATTTTAACAATCAGGTGGATAGGATGACACGTTCAATGGAAACCAGCCATCCTTTTTCCCCAGCTATGCCTCTCATTGCTCAATGGGCTCATGAACAAAGTGACCATGGTGTCAAGGATGGAAGTCATGCAGGGGCTCAGCAACATGGACTCCCACTTACCAAGGCTAATTTGGCTACCGCCACTGCTGAGTGCCCAATCTGCCAACAACAGAGACCAACACTGAGTCTGCGATATGGAAACATTCCTCAGGGTGCTCAGCCAGCAACCTGGTGGCAGGTTGATTACATTGGACCACTTCCATCATGGAAAGGACAGTGTTTTGTTCTTACTGGAATAGATACTTATTCTGGATATGGATTCTCCTTCCTTGCACACAATGCTTCTGCCAAAACTACCATCCATGGACTTACAGAATGCTTTATCCACCATCATGGTATCTCACACAGCATTGCTTCAGATCAAGGGACTTACTTCACAGAAAATGAAGTGCAGCAGTGGGCCTATGCTCACGGAATTCACTGGTCTTACCATGTTCTCCACCATCCTGAAGCAGCTGGCTTGATAGAATGATGGAATGGCCTAGTGAAAACACAATTACTATTCCAGGTAGGTGGCAATACCTTGAAGGGTTGGGGCAATTTTCTCCAAGAGGCTGTATATGCTCTAAACCAGCATCCAATATATGGTGCTCTTTCTCCAATAGCCAGGATTCATGGGTCCAGGAACCAAGGGATGGAATCAGGAGTGGTACTACTCATCATTACCCCTAGTGACCCACTCAAAATTTTTTTGCTTCCTGTCCCTGCTAACCTATGCTCTATGGGTCTGGAGATCTTAATCCCAAAGGGAGGAACACTCCCACCTGGAGACACAATTCTGATTGCATTGAATTAGAAATTAAGAATGCCACCTAGCCATTTTGGCTTCCTCATGCCTCTGGATCAACAGACAAAGAAGAGCATTACTGTAGTATCTGATATGATAGATCCTGATTATCATGGAGATATTGGATTGACATTACATAATGGAGATAAAGAAGAATATGTCTGGCATACAAGAGATTCTTTAGGACATCTCTTAGTACTACCATGCCCTGTGATTAAAGTCAATGGAAAATTACAGCAACCTAATTCTGATAAGACTACTAATGGCCCAGACTCTTCAAGAATGAAGACTTGGATCACCCCAGGCAAAGAACCATGACCAGCTGAGGTGCTTGCTGAGGACAAGGGAAATAGTGAATGGGTGGTGGAAGAAAGTAGTTCTGAATATCAGCTACAATCACATGACCAGTTGCAGAAACAAGGATTGTGATTGTTATATTTCTTCATAGTATATGTGCATCAAATATTTTTGTTTCCTTCTGTTATGAAGTGTGAAATGTAAATAAAGTTAATGTGTTTTTGTTGTACATGTGTTAGTGTATCATGTTAGGCACAAATATGACTCTATAATTGCCCTTATTTAGATATTATATATGGTTGAGAAGATGTGTACAACTGCCAAGTTGACAAGGGTTGGACTGTGATAGTTGGAGCTGTGTGTCAACTTGGCTGAACCTCAATTCTATGTGGGTTAAGCAATTGTGGTATGAGTTGTTCCCATGAAGGGATCAGATGTATATGTTTTGAGCAGCCAATCAATTGAAAAGAAGTTTCCCTAGTGGTATGTCCTGCTTACAGTATAGTTATGGACATCCTGGTAAAAGAGACATTCTTCCATGGATTGGGATCCAGTTGTGTTGCCTACAACTGTCTTTGAGTGAACAATCCACCATTTGGCCTGGAGATTTGGATTCATCATTTGTTGGCATCAACAGCCGGTACTACCACCCAATCTTGAGCTCTTCAGCCCTTGCAGCTGTGTGAGTTGTGAAAAAGCCTCCGATTTGACATTTGATCCAAGAACTTGGAACTTGCCAACTTCTATAAGTATGTGAGCTATTTTCCTAAGATAGATTTCTCTTTCTCTATATGTGTATATAAGCTTTACTGGTTTTGCTTCTCTGGAGAACCCAGCCTAACACAGTGATGATTTTTATTTTCTTTATATTGAGTTGTAATGAACACTGAAGGCTGTAATCTTTTATTTTCATCAGTTAAGGCTTCAAGTCTTCTTCACTTTCAGCAAACAAAGTTGTGTCATCTGCATATCACAGGTTGTTCATGAATTTTGCTCCAATCTTGTTGCTTCATTCTTATTTATATTGTCTAGATTCTCAGATATTTCCCCAGTGTACTGATTGAATAAGTGTGTTTTTGTTGTTGTTATTTGCCGTCAAGTCGGCCCCAACTCATAACGACCCCTCCTTGGGTTTCCAAGGCAGTATCACTAT
>NW_006922003.1:885209-888675 GCF_000298275.1 Orycteropus afer afer | reverse complement strand
ATTGCCCAACCTTCCTTCCGAGGAGTGGCTGGTGGGTTTGAACCGCCAGCCGTCTGGTTAGCAGGCAAGTGTCTTAGCCACTATGCTACCAGAGCTCCCTCGTTATGTATAGGTTCCACAATTAAGTGTCTGGAATTCCCATTCTTCCTAATGTTATCCATAATTTGTTATGTTCCATACAGTTGAATGTCTTTGCATCATCAATTTAGGAAATTTTATATGATTATTATAAATTGTAGTATACTCCGATCAGTGGAGTTTGTTTATAAAATCTAGGCAGGATTTCAATATTATTTCCCACAAAAATAAAAAAAAAAAAAATCATGAATTTGTGGCTATTCTGTTATAATAAAATAAACTCCAGTGATTAAAATTTTAAGGATGAATGCAGGTAATATGCTTTTCTATGCATGATAAGTGATTACTACTCTGTAATTTAAATCCCCTTCATGTGTTGCAACCTTATTTTTGACATGACAACAATCTACTTAATATTTACGTCAGTCAAGATGGACTTGCTTGTGCTGCAGCAGCAAAAATTTCAGTGACAAAAAATGCAAATTTTATTTCTTTAACTGCAAATTTCAGCTGGCCTTATCTGAGGGTTATTCTTCAAGTCATACTCACTATGAGACTCAGACTGTTGGAGTCTCCATTTTTTGAGACATTGTTGTTTACTGTTTCAAAGGGAATGAAACAAGGGACAGTTTCTCATCAGTAATTGAATGATCTAATCCAGAATAATACATATCATGTTCACCAAAAATACAACAGCCATCACTAGTTAAATGACCTCAACCAATAGGAAAAGGGAATATGTGGACCTCTAAGACAACCCGGGGACTTGGTGATTCACCAGAATATTCAAAGAACTCTGAATATAGTTATATTCATGACTGAGACTTATTATTATTAAAAGATACAAAACAAAAGATGCATGAGGTTAAATCTGTAAGAAAGTAGGAGTGAGTTTTTAAGTGTCCTCTCTCAATGAAGTCTCACAAGATATATTTAATTCCTTCAGCAATATGTTATGGAAACACGCATGACATGTGGTCGACCAGGGAAGTTTAACAGACATTGAGCAAACAAGGATTTTATTAGTGATTGGTCATATATACTCTTTCTATCTACCCAAAACCACTGCTGTGGAGTCGGATCCAAGTCATAGTGACTCCTCCTTGGGTTTCTGAGGCAGTATCATTAAGGAAGTAGATCACCCAACCTTCCTTCCAAGGAGTGACTGGTGGATTTGAACAGCCAGCCTTCTGGTTAGCAATCCAATGCCTTAGGCACTATGCCACCAGAGCTCCTGAGTAAATTGCCCAATCTTCCTTCTGAGGAGTGGCTGGTAGGTTTGAACCACCAGCCTACTGGTTATCAGTCAAATACTTAGGCACTATACTACCAGAGCTCCCCTCTTTCTACCTAGTATGTACCAATATTCCAGACTCCAGAAAAGAAAGCAGGTGTTTAGCACTGAAAATCAGAAATTGTATAACTTCAGGGGGGATAAAGAGAATAACAATCATCAGCACATCACTGATTTCTCTGAGGTGGAGTTCAGACATATCTCTGCTCTCCAAACTTGACCAATTCTAGGGCCAAACATCCTCCCCATGGCATTCTCTCCTTTTCTGCTGGGCTTGAAAATTTGATGCAATGACCATTCAGAACTCCCAAACCATACTCACATATATGGGCTTTATTAGGGAAGTAACAGGTTACTACTCAGAATCAGGACCAACTTGGAAATAATTGGAGACAACTTGGGATCAGGAGCAACTTGGAAATAACTGGATATACGTGGGAAGACAGGACACAGTTCTTTAATCAGGACACCTTCCAGCCAAGGCAGCTTTCACCTCCTTCTCTGCAGTGCCTGCAGTCAGGCATTTCACCCAGGTCTACTACCACAGGGCTCTGCTCTCAGTCACTTGGCTGGATCTCAATATCTTGCATTGTTTCTTGCTATCTTCAGTGCTTAAGCTATCCCTGTTTTTTGTGTCTAGGAGAGTATCAGCTCAGATACCCTGGGTGCAGATAATGAGCTCACGTCCCTGTTCTTCTTGATCATGGTGAAGTCCCTCTCAACCTCTGTAGTACTGACTCTTTTATAAGCCAATTTTTCAAATCAAGAACAGTCATGGACCAATGTTCTCATTAGGCCACAGATACCTTATTTCCATAATAAACTGTCCAATCTCTTTGCAAAATTATGGCCTAGCAAGAAGAACTACAAAACCAAGGCCAGAAAAACTATATATAAAGGGAAAACCCCTGCACTGCCAACACAAAACATGTTGTTTGTTTAAAGATACTAGCAAGTGAACCAAACTTATCAGTTAGGTATAGACTGAGAAGGCTATAAAAATTGAGTACCTAGATGTCAATAATCTGAATATTATCAAATGCACAATAAAGACACATTAATAATTACTGGCTATTCAAAGGATAAAGTTAGAAACAAAAAAGAAGGATCAGTAGTGGAAAAACACATTTTTGATGATAGAATCAATGTTGGAAATCACTTGACAGAATTTTTTAAGACTAACAACTTATTCATTGGAAGCGCCTTCCTTCAATAATATGTACAGTGACTATATGTGTAAATCTCACCAGTTTGAGTAAAGTCAAATACATTTGCGGAAAGAGGTGATGGAGAAACGCCATATCATTAACCATAACCATTGTTGTTGTTGTTAGGTGCCGTCTGGTATTTTCCGACTCATAGCGACCCCAAGCACAGCAGAACGAAACACTGCCCGATCCTGTGCTAGCTCCACGATCCCTGCTATACCTGAGCCCATCATCCCAGCCACCATGTCAATCCATCTCGTTGAAGGCCTCCCCCTCTTTTGTCGACCCTCCACCCTACCAGGCATAACATCCTTCTCCAAGGATTGTTCCCTTCTGACAACATGACCAAAATAGATGAGACGAAGTCTGGCCATTCTCGCTTCCAAGGAGCATATCGGGTGCAACTCCTCCAGGACAGATCTGTTAGTTCTTTCAGCAGTCCATGGTACTTTCAGCATTCTTCACCAGCACTACAACTCAAAAGCATCAACTCTTCTTCAGTCTTCCTCATTCATTGTCCAGCTATCACATGCATACAAGGTGATTGGAAATATCATGGCTTGTGTTAGGTGCACCTTAGTCCTCAAGGAGACATCCTTGCTCCTCAGCACTGGAAACAGTTCCTTCGTGGTTGACCTTCCCAATGCTACACCTCATCTAATGTCCTGACTGCTGTTTCCATTGGCATCGACTGTAGAACCAAGCAATGTGAATTATTTGATGACCTCAATCTTCTCTCCATTTATTATTATGCTGCTCATTGGTCCATTTGTGAGGATTTTTTTTTTTTTTTATTGAGACGTAATCCATACTGCAGACTGTATTCTTCAAACTTCATCAATAAGTGCCTCAGTCATCCTCGCTTTCAGCAAGCAAAATTGTATCA
>NW_006922003.1:872784-883665 GCF_000298275.1 Orycteropus afer afer | reverse complement strand
GTGGTTGGTGCATAAATTTGAATAATTGTCGTATTAACGGGTCTTCCAATACCAAGGGAAAAGTGTAACAGATCATCAATTGCTCATATACACATTCACATTGAAACTGAAGAAAATTAAAATAAGTCCATGAGAGTCAAAGTATAAGTTTGAGTATTCTTCACCAGTATTTAGAGACCATCTTAAGAAAAAATCTGAATCTATGCAACCCTAAAGAATAACATAGAATTGGCAAAGCACCGCATAACATGGGTGAACTTGGAAGACATTATTCTTAGTGAAATAAGCCAGTCACAGAAAGACAAATATTGCATTAGTCCATTACTGTAAAAGTCAAGAAAAGGTTTATATATGGAAAGAAATTTTCTTTGTTGGTTACCAGGGGTGGAATACTGTTAGAGAGGTAGAGACAAGTAATGATTTGGGTGAAGAGAAGGACAATGTGCCAAATGTGAGTGATCAGCATGGTGTCACTGAGAAAGAGGAAGATATAGAGAGGTACATGGGAGGTACAAACAACAAAGATGAAGCTTTTGCACATGCAGTAGAGCGTTTTCAGTGAAGGCAAACATTGATATATGGGTGGATAGATGGGTGGACAGCTGAACTATTAGGTATGTCTATGAAGGGAGGAGTATGCCAAGACCATGTAGAGGGTTGGAAGACAATGTTTCTACAAGTGTATTTGTATGTTCTGTAAGAATTCTCAGGTATATAGTCGAGCTGACAAGGGTTAAGTTTGTAGCTACTTCTTAGTCACAGCCAGCTACCCAGAGAAAGTGAATAGTTGGCTTGGGACCATAGTCACAGTGGGCATCAAGCTCAATTGGCATAACATACTACACAAAAATATTGTTCCACATCTTACTTTGGTGAGTAGTAACTGCATTCTTAAAAGCTTGCAAGCGGCCACCTAGATGCAGCAATGGGTCTCTCTTCATCCAGATAAAGAAGAATGAAGGAAACCAAAGACGCATGGAAATAATTAGTGCAAGTGACTGGTACACCATGTGATCCTCAGCCTATACAACTATGAGAGCAGAACTAGAAGATGCCTGGCTACCACTGTTAACCATTCAGATGGGGATCTCTGTAGGAGATCCTGGATCAAAACTCTCAGCAAAATAGGAATAGAAGGAACATTTCTCAACATAATAAAGGGCATATGTGTAAAACCAACAGCTAATTTTATTCTCAATGGAGAGAAATAGAAACTACTCTCCTTGTGAACAGGAACCAGACAAGGATGCCCTCTATCACCACTTCTATTTAACATTGTATTGGAAGTCCTAGCCAGCGCAATAAGGAAAGAAAGGGAAATAAAAAGGATCCAAATTGGTAAGGAAGAAGTCAAATTATCCCTGTTTGCTGATTATGTGATCCTATACCTAGAAAACCCAACAAACTCAGTCAAAAATCTACTGGAACTAATTGGGAGATTTAGCATCGTGGCAGGATACAAGATCAACATCCAAAAATCAGTTAGATTTCTCTACACCAGCAAAGAGATTGCTGAAAAAGAAACAAGGAAATCAATACCATTTACAATAGCTACCAAAAAATAAAATACTTGGGAATAAATCTTACCAGAACACAAAAGTCCTACACAAAGTAAACTATAAAACAGTACTTCAAGAAATCATAAGAGATCTACATAAATGGAAGACACACCATTCTCGTGTGTAAGAAGATTGAACATTGTGAAAATGTCAATTCTACTGAAAGCAATCTATACATTCAGTGCAATCCAATCGAGATCCCATCAACATTATTTAAGGATATGGAAAAAACAATCACTAACTTTATATGGAAAGGAAAGAGACCCCGGATAAGCAAAGCACTATTGAAGAAGAAGAACAAAGTAGGAGGTCTCACACTGCCATATCTCAAAACCTACTATATAGGCAGAGTAGTCCAAACTGTCTGGTATTGGTACAATTACAGACACATAGACTAATGAATTAGAATTGAGAATCCAGAAATAGATCCATCAACCTATGGTCAGCTGATCTTTGACAAAGGGCTGCAATCCATTAAATGGGGAAGAGATTGTCTGATTAACAAATGATGCTGACAAAAATGGATATCTATTTGCAGATGTATGAAACAAGATCTGTACCTCATGCCATACACAAAAACTAACTCCAGATGAATCAAAGACTTCAATGTGAAACCTAAAACTAGAAAGTTCCTCAAGGAAAAACTAGGGACAAATTTAGCTCTGGTAGCATAGTGCCTAAGGCATTTGACCGCTAACTAGAGGGCTGCTGGTTCAAACCCACCAGCCACTCCTCAGAAGGAAGGTTGGGCAATCTACTTTTGTAGTGATACTGCCTCAGAAACCCAAGGAGAGGTCGCTATCAGTCGCATCCTATTCAACGGCACTGAGTTTGGTTTGGTTTAATATATGGCATAAATGGACTATCAAGCATAACTCAACATGCACAAACAGCAGAAGATAAATTAGACAAATGTGACCTTCTTAAAATTTAATTTTTATATTCTTCTGAATACTTTTACAAAAGAGTCAAAAGAGAACCTAAACCAAAACAAAACAAACAACAAAAAAAAAAATTCACTGCATTGAGTCGGATGCGACTCATAGCGACCTCTCCTTCAGTTTCCCAGGCAGTATCCTACAGAAGTAGATTGTCCAACCTTCCTTCTGAGGAATAGCTGATGGGTTTGAACCACCAACTTTCTGGTTAGCATTCAAATGGCTTGGGCATTACACTACCAGAGCTCCTAAAGAGAACCTACAGATTGGGGGGAAAAAAAATTCAGTAATGACATATAGGACAAGGGACTGATCTCTAGAATTTATAGAAAATTCCAACACTCAACAGCACAAAGACAAATAATCCAATTAAAAAATGGCCAGAAGACAAGAATAGACACTTCACCAAAGAAGATATTCAGGCAGCCAAAAGATATATGAAGAAATGCTCACAATCATTAGCCACTAGAGAGCTGCAAATCAAAACAATGAGATACCATCTTGCCCCAGCACTAGTAGCAAAGTTCAACAAGACAGAAAATAACAAATGCTGGTGAGGATGTGGAGAGATTGGGACTTTCATACACTGCTGGCGGGACTGTAAAATGATACAACCACTGTGGAAAGCAGCATGGCAATTCCATAAAAAGTTGAAATTAGAAATACCATTTGACCCAGCCATTCCATTTGTTGCTGCTGTTGTTGTTGTTGTTATGTGCCATCGAGTCAGACCCGACTCATAGTGACCCCTCCTTGGGTTTCCGAGGCAGTCCATTACTAGGTATATATTCTAAAGAAGTGGGAGACAGTACAAGATATGATATATGTACACCCATGTTCATTGCAGCACCATTTACAATAGCCAAAAGATAGAAACAAACTAGGTGCTCATCAACAGAAGGATGAATAACCAAACTATGATACATACACACAATGGAATACTATGCAACCCTAAAGAATAACATAAAATTGGCAAAACATCACATAAAGTGAATGAATTTGGAGGAGGTTATTCTGAGTGAAATAAGTCAATCACAGAAGGATAAATATTGTATCAGTCTGTGTATTGTAAAAATTCAAGGGAATGTTTATATATGCAGGGAAATTTTCTTTGTTGGTTGTCAGGGGTGGGAGGGGAGGGAACATACACACATACACACAAAAAGGATCAGGTTTGCTGGTTTGATAGAGCCTGATGGAACAACTGAGACTATGGCCTCTAGTTGCCCTTCAGGTCTGGAATTGAACTCACTCCTGTGGCTTCCAGCCAAACAAAAGACAGGCGTATGAGCTGAACATTTACATTAGGCAGATATACTCCCTGGAGAGATCAATCATGGGAAAAAAAAGGGCTGTGTATGCACAGGGAGACAGGTCAGGGGGTAGGAGTGCATGGAGGGATGGACAAAGGGAAAAGGTAACTATGAAGGAGGAAGTGGAGGGGAGCTGTTGCACTCTGGTAAATTGTAGTCAATTTTATGAAACAAAGTGTATGTAAGCTGCTGAATGGAAAGTGAATTTGCTCTGTAAACTTTCACCCTAATCACAATAAAAATTATATATATACACACACACACATACATACATACATATATATACCAGAAAAAAAAAAGAATAATTTTGAAGCATTGGCACTAATGACTGAAATCCACATGAGTTGTGGGATGACATCAACAACATGAAGAAAGTGAAAGGTCATTAAAAAGACAGAGAAAAGAAATGACCAAAATAGGTGTCAAAAAAAGACTCTGAAACTTGCTCTTGAACAGAGTAGCTAAAGAAAATGGAAGAAATAATCATATAAAAACCTGAACAGAAGATTTCACAGGTCAGTTTGAGAGGATAAATAAATTATTATAATGAAATGTGCAAAGACCTGGAGTTTGAAAACCAACAAGAAAGAACATACTCAGTATTTCTCAAGATGAAAGAAATGAAGAAAACTCAAACCTTGAGTTGTAATAATGAAGGATTCTATAGGCAAAATATTGGATGATTAAGATAGTATAAAAAAAATGGTAGTAATACAAAGAGTCATTGTAGGAGAAATAATTGGTCGATGTTCTGTCATTTCGGGAAGTAGCACTTGATCAAGAACCAATGATATAAAAGGAGGAGTCCAAGCTACGCTGAAGGAATTGGTGGAAAACAAGTCTCCAGGAACTGACAGAATACCAGATGAGCTGTTTCAACAAATAGACACAAGGCTGGATGCCCTCACTTGTTTATGCCAAGACATTTGGAAGAGTTGTGATACTGAAGGATTCTGTTCATGAGTTATTGAACTATACAGGAAACATCAAAGCAAGATGGATGGAATATACAGTGTTACTGTACCAAAAATAATTGGTTGATGTTTAATTGTTTCAGGAAATAACAAATGATCAAAAACTGATGGTACTTAAGGAAGAATTCTTAGCTGCACTGAAAACACTGACATGAAAAAAGGGTCCAGGAATTGATGGAATACTCATTGAGATGTTTCAAGAAATGTATTCAACACTGAAAACTCTCAAGGGTCTATGCCAAGAAATTTAGAAGACAGCTTCTTGGCCAACCAACTGAAAGAGATCCATATTTGTGCCCATTTCAAAGAAACATGATAAAACAGAACATGGGAATTGTTGAACACTATCATTAATATCATATGCAAGTAAAGCATTCCTGAAGATAATTTAGAAACCAGTTATAACAGTACTTTGAACAGGAACTGCCAGAAATTCTAGTCAGAATCAGAAAAGTCCGTGTAACATAGGATATCATTGCTGATGTCAGATGGATCTTGGCTAAAAGCAGAGAACACCATAAAGATTTTGACCTGTGCTTTATAAGCTATACAAAGAAATTCAGTTTTGTGGACCATAACACATTATGGATAGCATTGTGAGGCTGAGAATTCCAGAACACTTATTTGTCCTCATGCAGAACTTGTATATGGACCAAGAAGAGGCAGCCATTCTAACAGAATAAAGAAATACTATGTGGTTTAAAATCAGGAAAGGTGTGTATGAGGGTTGTATGCTTTTATCACAGTGATTCAATCTATATGTTGACCAAATAATACAAGAAACTGCACTATATGGAGACGAACATGGCTTCAGGATTGGAGGAAGACTCATTAACATCTGATGATACACAGATGACACAACCTTGCTGCTTGCTGAAAGTAAAGAGAACTTGAAGCACTTATTGATGAGGTTTAAAGTCTATAGCCTTCAGTATGGATTACACCTCAACATAAAGAAAACAAAAATCCTCACCACTCAAGCAATAAGCAAAATCCAAGTAAGCAGAGGAAATAATGAAGTTGTCAAGGATTTAATTTTACTTGGATTCACAATCAACACTCCTGACAACTGTAGTTAAGAAGTAAAACAATGCGTCGAATTGGGCAAATCTGCTTGAAAAGACCTCTTTAAAGTATTAGAAAGCAAAGATATCATTTAGAGGACTAAAATGAATCTGACCCAAGTCATGATATTTTCAATCACGTCATATGCACACAAAAGCTGGATAATGAATAAGGAAGATCCCATGGACTGCCAGAAGAATCAATACATCTTTTTTTGGAAGCTGCACACCCAGAATACTCCTTAGAAGCAAGGATACTTGCTGAGATCTACCTCTTGTACTTTGAACATGTTATCAGAAGGGACCAGTCAGTACCTGGAGAAGGACACAATGCTTGGTAAAGTATAGGGTAAGCAAAGAAGAGGAACTTCAGAGAGGTATATTAGCACACAGTGAGTGTAATGAAGATCTCAAACATTACAATGATTTTGAGAATGGTGCATGTCCAACCAATATTTCACTCTGTTGTACACAGTGTTGCTGTAAGTCGGAACTAACTTGACAGTGCTAATAAGAATAAAAGTCAAACAAGAGGCAAACTTGTGAGCAGATTTTTCTAAGAAAACTGACCCAGGACATTTTTATTTGCTTTTTTCCACACAGGGAGTAGGAAAGTTTCATTTCTTCTCCATCTGGATTAACTAAATTGAGATAAGCATGAAATCCCCTTTTTTTATTGTTACTGATTTTGAAAGAAGAGAGTTCCAATCTGACTTACTACATTTATAATGTTTGTATTTATTTTAATAGTTTTTTTTTTTTTTTCGTAGCATAATTTGGTGGAGTTTGGAGAAAAAAAATAAATCTGTGGCTGGATTCTCTTTGATGGCAAACAATAACCATCATAAAATAGACATAATAACCAAAAGTTGTTGTTGTTGTTGTTGGTTGCCATCGAGTCAGCCCCGACTCACAATTGTAAAATGGAAATTAACTTAGTCAAAATTTAATGCTGTGCAAGGAACGAAGAGGTTGAAGGCAGAAAAATTTTAACTATTTTTAAAAAATATGTTCAATATTTGTACTCAATACATATATTGAAATATTACACACACTGAAAAACACAAAAATATAGGACTAGAGTTCTCAATACTAAAGAATGCTAAGAAGCAATACCTTTGCATCAAAGGAATTAAAAAAAAAAAAGTCATGTATATTGCCCTCCTCTCCCCTTAAAAACACTGATGTTGATTTAAAATTTGTATTAAGTTACCAAGGAGCTCTGGTGGTATAGTTCCCAAGGCATTTGACTGCTAACCAGAAGCCTGGCAGTTCAAACCCACCAGCCACTCTTTGGAAGGAAGATCAGGCAATCTACTTCCATAGTGATGTTGTTGTTGTTGTTGTTATGTGCTGTCGAGTCAGACCCGACTCATAGTGACCCCTCTTTGGGTTTCTGAGACAGTATCACTATACACTTGCTTGAATATACATAGAATATTTTGGGGGGCAGATAAGAGAGTAAAATCTGATTTATCTCTAGAATAGAAGGAATGTTTGACACCTGAAGTGAAGGAGAAATTAACTCAATATACACAGTTGTTTAATTTGAACAAAGTATATCTACTACATGGCTGAAAATGGAAAAACTATGGCAGGGTTGCATCCTTTTCCTTTATTTATTCCTTCTGTATATTAAGCAAATACTCTGAGAAATTGGGATATGTGATAAAGATCATGGTATCAAGATTAGATGTAGACCCATCAAGATTGTGTAGGTAATACAATCTTGCCTGCCAAAAATGACTTGAGGCACTTACTGATGAAGACAGCTAACTACAGCCTTCAGTGTGGATTACACATGAATGTGAAGACAATGAACATTTTCCTAAATGGGCCAATAAACAACACCTTGATAAACGATGAAGAATTTGATATTGTCAAGGATTTCATTCTCCTTGGATCAATGAATGAGTAGCAGTCAAGAAATCAAGATGTATTGCATTGGGTAGATCTGTGGTAAAAGACCTCCTCAAAACCTTTTAAAACCAGTATTTCACTTTGATGATTAAGGATATCTGACTGAAACCATGATATTTTCAATTGCCTCATATGCATTTGAAAGCTGTGCAATGAAAAAGGAATATTGATGTCTTCAAGTTGTAGTCTTAATGAAGAATATTGAATATATCATCAATTGCCTGAAGAATGAAGAAATCAGTCTGGAAGGAAGTACAGTGAGAATTCTTAGAATTAAAGATGGAGAGACTTTATCTCATGTGTCTTGGACATGTCATCAGGAAAGACCAATTGCTGGAAAAAGGCATCGTACTCAGTAAAGTAGAGAGTCAGTGATTGTGATAGTTGGAGCTGTGTGTCAACTTGGCTGGACTCCACTCCTCCTGGTACCAAATGTGTTAGACTGGGTTCTTTAGAGAAACAAAAACTAGCAAAGCTTATATACATATAAAGAGAGAGAAAATTATCTTAGGAAAATGGCTCACAAACATTTAGAAGCCGGTAAGTCCAAAGTCCCCAGAGCAAATGTCAGACTGGAGGCCTTGGTCCACTGGGGCCGAGAAGCTCAACGCTGGCAAGCAGTACACAGGCTGTTGACTCCAACAAACGAAGAATCCAAGATCTCCAGGCTGAACGGTGGACTGCTCACTCAAGAGAGATACCCTCAACAAGATGTATTGACACATTGGCTGAAATAACAGTCTCAAACATAGCAACAATTGTGAGGATGGCATAGGACAAGGTAACATTTCCTTCTGTTATATATAAAGTTGCTGTGAGTCAGAGCAACTTTGGTCCTTGGTACTTAACGACTGTAGCAAAATGTGTTATTTTTAAATAAAAATTAGTTTTGAAAGTTAATCTTGAAAAAAGACATGTGTGTAGATTTCTTTACCATTAAAAGAAAAAAGCATATGGAATACTTTTAGCATTGTTTTAATTTAATTTTTAGCATAGTAGTTAGTATTAGAATAATGGGGAAAAATTAATTAGCAAGCTCACAAAAGACAACATAAAATATATAACTGAAATGGAGAGCTAATACAAGATTTATGTCACCTTGTGGTTTTGGTGATGAGGTACTAGAAGTTTCTAAGTTCTTAGAAGAAAGAGAAAAATATCTTTCTCAATTATTTATAACCTGGACCCCAAAATATTGTTTTATTGCCCCAAAATTTCCAAAATAGTTTCTTTGAAACATCATCAGTAATAAGTACTGTCATTACTCTTCTCACTCCCTACTGGAGTTAAGCCCTGAATCAATATTAAAGAAATGAATATTGTCTTATACTCATCTGCATTTTTCCGTTAGCTTTGTTTTCCCGAAAGCAAAGCCATCTCTTCATGCATATTGATGCTTAATGACTTGTCTGTCCAATCAGTCCATCAGATTTATATGTACTTGAGTAAATCTCAGAAGTGAAAATAATGTAAGCTAAAGTAGGCATTCCATAAAAATACATATCTCTGATGGCACAATGCCTAGGGCACTTGACTGGTAACCAGAAGGCTGGAGGTTCAAAACCACCAGCTACTCCATAGAAGGAAGGTGGGCCAATCTACTTCCTTAAAGATTTACTGCCTTGGAAACCCAATGAGGGTGCTATGAGTCAGAATTGACTCGATGGCAGTGGGGGTTTTTGGTATATATGTGTGTCTGTGTGTATTACTCCCTTTCTATAAGACAAGCAGAGATTTTTTGGGAAATGATACTTTTCAACATGGACATGCTTCTATGAGGAAGAAGTTTACATATAGATAACTGATGTGCATAAAATTAGTATTTCTAGAGATTAATTCCACCACTCATCTGTCAGTGTGTCCTACTGTGGTACACACATGAATCAAATTGAGTACATCTGTGAAAAGAGATGATAAGAAGTGCAATATCATCAGTCAGAACAAGGCTAAGGACTGACAGTCAAACAGACTATAAACTGTTCATATGCAAGTTCGAGTTGAAGCAGAAAAAAATTAGAAGTACATGAGAGCCAAATTTTGACCTTTAGTAAAGAATATATTTGACATTTCTTTTTTGTTGTTTTTTTTATTGTGGTGAATAGTAAAGGGTGAAAATTTACACAGCAAATTCACTTTCCATACAGCAGTTCACATACACTTTGTCTCATGACATTAACTACAATTTTCCACAATGCAACAGCTCCCCTACCACTTCCTCCCGATGGTTACCTCTTCCTGTGTCCATCCCTCCATGCACTCCTGACCCCTAGCTGTCTCCCTGTGCATAAATCTTTCTCCCATGATTGTTCTCTCCAAGGACTGTATCGACCTCAGGTAAATGTTCAACTAATATGCCTGCCTTTTGCTTGGCTGGAAGCCACAGAAATGGGTTCAATTCCAAACCTGAAGAGCAGATAGGGGCCATAGTCTCAGTGGTTCCACCAGACTCTATCAGACCAGAAAACTTGGTCTCTTCCCCCTTTTTTTTTTCCAAATGATTTTGAGTTTTTTCCACATTTTTCTCCTTCTCTAACCAGGATCTCCTACATAGATCCCCTTCGAAGTAGTTGACAGTGGTAGCCGGTCACCATCTAGTTCTTCTGGTCTCATAGTCGTATAGGCTGTGGATTGTATGGTGTACCAGTCACTAGGACTAATTCTTTCCATGAATCTTTGGTTTTCTTCATTCTTCTTTGCTATGGGTAAGGAGAGGCCCGTTGTTGCATCCAGATTGTTGCTTGCAAGCTTTAAGATCCCAGTCACTACTCGCCAAAGTAGGAGATAGAACAATGTTTTCTGTAGTATGTTATTCCAATTGAGCTTGATGTCCTCTATGACTATGGCCCCAAGCTGGCAGATTCAACTACTCAGTCCATCTTGGTAGCGGGCTGTGGCCAAGAAGTGACTACAACCTTGACCCTTGTCAGCTCTGCTATTGTTGTTGTTGTTGTTGTGTGCTGTTCAGTCAGACCCGACTCATAGTGACCCCTCCTTGGGTTGCTGAGGCAGTATCACTACGGAAGTAGATTGCCCAACCTTCCTTCCAAGGAGGGGCTGGTGAGTTTGAACCACCAGCCTTCTGGTTAGCAGTCAAGTGCCTTAGGCACTATGCT
>NW_006922003.1:869566-870699 GCF_000298275.1 Orycteropus afer afer | reverse complement strand
AATGGTTTCAGTCACTCTCCATTGAGTATAATGTTGGCTGTTGGTTTTGCATAGATGTCCTTTATTATGTTGAGGAATGTTCCTTCTATTCCTATCTTGCTGAGAGTTTTGATCAGGAATGGGTGTTGAATTTAATCAAATGCCTTTTCTGCATCAATTGATATGATCATGTGGTTCATCTCCTTTGTTTTATTTATGTGTTGGATGATGTTGATTGTTTTTCTAATGTTGAACCATCCTTGCATACCTCATATGAACCCCACTTGGTCTTAATGAATGATTTTCTTGGTATGTTGTTGGAGTCTATTGGCCAGGATTTTGTTGAAGATTTTTGCATCTATATTCATGATCATAAGGAAGGTTGAGCAATCTACTTCTGTAGTGATACTGCCTCAGAAACCCAAGGAGGGGTAGCTATGAGCTGGGTCATATTTGATGGCACATAACAAAAACAACAACATTCATGAAGGATATTGTTCTGTAGTTTTCCTTTTGAGTGATATCTGCCTGGTTTTGGTATCAAGGTTATGCTTGCTTCATAAAATGAGTTAGGGAGGATTCCATCCTTTTCTATGTTTTGGAATAGTTTGAGCAGGAATGGTGTCAAATCTTCTCTGAATGTTTGGTAGAATTCTCCCATGAAACCGTCTGAGCTAGGACTTTTTTGTGTTGGTAATTTTTTGATGACTTGTTTCAATTTCTTGTTTTGTTATGAATCTGTTCAACTTTTCCACATCAGTCTGTGTTAGTTTAGGTAAGTGGTATGCTTCTAGAAATCAGTCCATTTCTTCCAGATTTTTAAATTTGTTGGACTACAGTTCTTCATAGTATCCTGGTATTATCCTTTTTCTTTCATTTGGTTCTGCTGTGATGTCACCCATTTCATTTCTTATTTGTGTTATGGGTATTCTCTCCCTCTTTTCCTTTGTGAAATTTGCCAGTGGTTTTTCAATTTTATTGAACTTTTCAAAAAACCAACTTTTGGTCTTGTGATTTTTTCTATTCCCCTTCTATTTTCTGTTTCATTGATTTCTTCTTGAATCTTTATTATTTCCTTTTTTCTGGTGACTGTAGGCTTTTCTTCCTGTTCTTTTTCTAATTGTTGGAGATGTTGGTTTAAAGTGTTGATTTTG
>NW_006922003.1:859546-869220 GCF_000298275.1 Orycteropus afer afer | reverse complement strand
ATGTTTTTAAATTTATGAAGGCTTGCTTTATGGCCTACCATATGGTCTATCATGGAAAATGTTCCATGTGCACTGGAGAAGAATGCATATTGTGCTGCTGTTGGGTGAAATGCTCTGTAGATGTCTATAAGGTGAAGTTGGTGGATTGTATTGTTTAGCTCTTTTACATCTTTGCTGAGTTTCTTTCCAGTTGTTCTATCTTTCATTGAAATTGGTATATTGAAGTCTCCCACTATGACTTTGGAGTCCTCTATTTGAGTTTACAAAGTCAGATTTTTAAAGTCAGTCTTTTAAAGTCAGATTTATGTATTTTTGGGCTCTTTCATTGGGTCCATAGATATTTATTATGGTTATATCTTCATGTTCCATTAATCCTTTAGTCATTATATAATGTCCTTCCTTGTCTTGTATGGTGGTTTTTGTCTTAATGTCAATTTGATCAGAATTTAATATTGCCACTCCTGCTCTTTTATGGTTGCTATTTGCTTGATATATCTTATTCCAACCTTTGATTTTTAGTCTATTTTTGTCTTTGTCTCTAAGGTGTGTCTCTTATAGACAGCATATTGATGGGTTTTGTTTTCTTGTCAAATTTGCAACTCTCTGTGTCTTTAGTGGTGCCTTTTATCCATTAAAATTCAGTGTAATAATCAACACGTATGAATTGGTTGTTGTCATTTTATTATGTGTTTTTTCATGGTGTCCCTGGTTTCTTTGTTCCATACAATTTTCTGTGCTGAGCTCATTATGTTTATAAATTGTGTTATCATTTCCTTCGTTGCTGTTTTAGTATTTGTTGAATATTTGTGCTTGTTTTCCTTTTTATTGTGATGTGAAGGCTTATCATTTGCTTTGAGGTTACCCAGTGATTTATAATTTTATACCCAAGATTAGAACAGTCCATTCTATCTTGCAACTCTCTTGACTTCCTCACTATTTAGAAGGTCTGTAGCTACACAGTATTTTTCCTCTTTTTGGTTTGTGGTTGTCTTCATTTGCCAATTGATGCCTCTTGTTTTCTGTTTACAATCTTGTAAGCTCATTTTACTTTGGATATGTCCATAGGTGTGGTTTCTAGGTTATGTCATCTTGTGTACTAATGGTCAGTTGCAATTTGCTATTTTTGGTTCTCTGTTCAAAGGTCTTCCTCTAGTATCTCTTGTGAGGTTGGTCTGGTTTTAACAAATTCCCTTAGTTTCTGCTTATCTGGAAATCTTCCTAATTTCACCATCATATTTGAGGGACAATTTTGCTGGGTATATAATTCTTGGTTGGAAATTTTTCTCATTCAGGGTTTTATATATATCATCTCATTGCCTTCTCATTTGCATGGTTTCTGCTGAGAAATCAGAGCTTATTCTTACTGGTTATCCTTTGAAAATAACTTTTTTCCCCCCCATACTGCTTTCAGGATTCTTTCTTTGTGTTTGGTGTTGATGAGTTTGATAATGATATATCTTGGTGATTTTCTTTTGGGGTCTCTCCTGTTAGGGGTTCATTGGACTTCCTGAATGGATATATTCTCATGTTTCATGATATAATGGAAATTCTCCTCCAACAAATCTTGGACAATTTTCTCAGTGGTTTTATTTTTTTCTTCCTGTTCTGGTATTTCAGTGCCACATAGCTTATTCCTTTTGATGGTATCCCACATGATCCTTAGGCTTTCTTCATTTTGTTTTAATCTTTTTTCTGATTGATCCCTTTCCAAAAAGTATTCAAGTATTTGTCTACAATCTCATTAATTCTGTCTTCTATTGCATCAATTCTACTCCTTTGCCCTTTCAGTGTGTTATTTTTGTCTGACAATTTAGTATTAATCTTCTACATTTCTATCTGGAGATTTAGAATCATTTCTACTTTTTCATTTATTTTGTCATTTTCTTCTTGTATTTTCTTCCAAATTAATCTAGGGTTTTTCTGTGTTTTCCTTGTTCTGTCCCTCAATCCTTTGACGACACCTAAATATAATTCTTTTGAATTGCTTATCAGAGAGTTCCAATGTTGCTTCATCCTCAGGGATATGTCCTGGATCTGTATCCTGTTCCCCTGTTTCTACCACTTTATGTAGCCTCTTTGTGTGGACTGTGATAGTCTGTTGTCTCCGAGACATCATGGCATTGTTTTATTTAGATCTCCGTTAATTGTGAAGAGCAGCCAAGGGTGAATCAGGCTTTTCTTGGTGGTTGTTTATCATTGGCCCATTGTTGGAGAAGGAAGACTGGCACCAGAAAGTGAAGGAAAACCAGTTGAAATGTTTCAACAAACAGATGCAATGCTGGAAGCCATCATTCCTTTATGTCAAGAGATTTGGAAGAAAACTACTTTTCCAACTGACAGGAAGAGATCCATATTTGTGACCATTCAAAAGAAAGATGATCCAATAGAATGCAGAAATTATTAAATATCATTAATATCACATGCAAATAAAATTTCAGTGAAATTAATTCAAACAATGTTGCAGCAGTTCATCAACAGGGAACTACCAGAAATTCTATCCAGTTTCATTAGAGGATTTGGAATGAGGGATACCATTGTTAATATCTGATAGATCTTGAATGAAAACAAAGAAAACCAGGAAGATGTTTACCAGTATTTTATTTGACTATGCAAAGTCATTTGACTGTGTGGAGCACAACAAATTATGAATATCATTTAAAAGACTGGGAGTTCCAGAACATTTAATTCTGCTCAAGAGGAACCAGCACATAGACCATGAGACAGTCATTTGAACAGAACAAGTGGATATTGCTTGGTTTAAAATCAGAAAAAGTGTGTTTCAGGGTTGTATCCTTTCACCATACTTATTCAATCTTATGCTGGACAAGTTATCTGAGAAGCTGGAGTATAGGACGAAGAATACAACATCAGGGTTGCAGGAAGACTCGTTAACAATCTGGGTTATGCAGGTGACACAACCCTGCTTGCTGAAAACAAAGAAGACTTGAAGCATTTAATGATGAATGTCTGACTACAGCCTTCATTGTGGATTATAGCTCAACATAAAGAAAATAAAAATCCTTACAACTCGACCAGTAATCAACATCATGATAAATGGAGAAAAGATTGAAGTTGTCAAGGATTTAATTTTATTTAGATCCACAATCAACATGCATCAAATAACAAACTGGGCAGATGTGCTACAAATGACCTGTTTAAAGCATTGAAGAGTGAATATGTCATTTTGAAGACTAAGGTGCACCTGACTCAAACCATGATCTTTTCAAAAGCCTCATATGCATGTGAAAACTGGACAATGAATAAGAAAGTTTGAAGAATTGATGTATTTGAATTGTGGTGTTGGGGAGGAATATTGAATGTACCTTGGATTGCCAGAAGAATGAACAAATATAAAGAAGTATAGTCAGAATGCTCCTTGGAAGTGTGAATGGACAGACTTCATCTCTCACTTCAGTGATGATGTCTGAAGGGATCAATCCCTGGAGAAAGATATCGTGCTTGGTAGAGGATCAACAAAAAAGGGGAGACCCTTAAGAAGATGGATTGACACCTTTTCTGCAACAGTGGGCTCAAGCACAGAAAAAATTGTGAAGAAGGCCCAGTCTCAGGCAGTGTTTCATCTGTTGTCGCCGTATATCAGAACCCACTCATTGGCACCTAACAAGAGCTTAATTTGACAATATACATCCAAAGACTTTCATCTCAGGATTAATAGCAAGAAAATAAGAAACACACATATAAATTGATAAAAATGACGATTTTTAAATATTTAGAAGAGCATATTTTATAAACAGTCTAAATGGCAAAAAAAAAAAAAAAAGTGAAGAATGAATAAGTAATGAAGATATAACTGAAACCTCTCGCACACCAAGGCTTCATTTAGTGTGGCTACATAGACTCAGAGCAGGTGAAAGTGAAAGGAGGAACTCTATTTAGTTGACCAAGTAAAGGAGCAGCCTGGGACTCCAGTCACCAAAGCGGTCCCTGAACAAGGGTGGTTGAAGTTTTTATAAGCAAGGGAATCAGGGTAGGAGTCTAGGCAGGACTTCTCCAGGGAGGAATAAGGTGCTGATTTGTGTACTCTCAAAAGCATTTCTGGGTTCTTAATCATCTATGCATGCTGGATTTGGACAGAAGTCCAGGAACTTGGTAGGGAGAGGAGATAAAATGGAGAATTTCCCCCCCCGTGTCTTCGATAGGTCACTCAGAGTATCAAATTGGCTTTCTCTGCACATGTCCTTGCAGTGAAGACTGGCTCCAGACAGGTTGCAGACACAAGCTTCTTATTTTCCTCTTTTATGGCTCATTTTTCCCTAACAAGGAGTTAAAAACAGTAAATTGTGACATCTACAATGGAAGTTTACAGAGTGTAATGGGAATAAACACGTCAGCAGGGCTAGCTATACCTTCACGTCTTTAAGCTAAATATTTCCTAGTAAGGGAGAAGCTCTAGCTATAAAAGTCAAACAATAATATTATCGGGGGAAGTGCACTTAGGCTGCTCCTAGATGGAATTTTCTACTGCTATACTGCTTATCTCATAACCATGTGTATGATGAGTATTGTGTGGGAATTGAAATAGTGTTTTCCAGGCTATTTAATATCACAGGAAAATGATCAAAAGTCACTGTTAATTTTAGAAATAAAATAAATATTTTCAAATACAGTCTGATTCTATTAATTGCAAAATAATGGGATGCAATTATACAACAGTAGTTGTATAATAAATACTGGAAAGGAAAATTACAGTGTGGACAGTGATTTTTTTTTTTAAAGATTGAGACTATGAAAGAGTTTTTTTTCTCATATATCTTTCTACATTTAAAAAACTATATGTACTCATCTATCGCTTTCAAAATTATAAGAGAAAACATGCTATGCAAGACTCATGGAAAAAATAATAGAAGAATTAAAAATGAAAGGATAATTTGCTTATTATATCCCAAAAAGATAGCTTTTAGAATTGTAATAAAATAGACTTGATTGGCATAATGACCTTTAGAGAAAACGTTTAGTTTCATGTATGGTTATAAATTTCTATATACTAGATTAAAAGTAAATATAATATTAATATAAAATTTCCCTCTAGTTTTTCCAGTATTCATTAACTTTGACCTAAGAGCTCTGATGGAGTAGTGCTTAAGGCATTTGACTGCTAACCAGAAGGCTTGTGGTTCAAATCCAATAGCCACTCCTTGGAAGGAAGGTTGGGCAATCTACTTCCGTAGTGATACTGCCTCCGAAACCCAAGGAAGGTTTGCTATGAGTTGGATCTTACTTGATGGCAATGAGGTTTTTTTTTTTGGTTTATTTTCACTTTCAGAATATAAATGACAGAAAGAATTATAATATGTTTGCATTATGATACAAAAATGCTTTGAAATAATTAAGGATTAAAAAAAGTTAAAGATAATTTTGCAGAAATTATACTTGCTTCAACACTCTGCATACCAAATTCTAATCTCATGGAAATTAAGACTACTGAATTAAACAAATACACCTTCCTCCTTACAAAGACTGGAAATATTTAGAAACTCCTTAAAAGATACTTATTGATTGGATCCTATTTTATAATCATTTTTAAGAGGATGGGGGAGCTAACATGAAAGTTTTCTCCCATTTATAATTATTGCAACCTTTAGTTTACCTCTAGAGTTAAATTTCTTTCTTATAAAGGCTAAACTTATCTCTACTTATTAGCACTACACAAACTCCCTAATTAGTTAATGGTTAAGCAGTGACTACATTAAAATAAGTAAATCCTAAATGTCTGGCTTACCTTACTCTAAAATGTCATAACACACTGGACAAGCTCATCTTCTTCTCTTCCTCCTCCCCCAACCACTTGGATTTTTTTCTGTGTCTTAAGACACAGATTAATGTAGAAGTGGGGAAAGAGAGACAGAGAGAGAGAGAGAATCTCTGGCATTTGTCATAATTTTAAAGGCCAAGCAAGCATCAGCTATAGCAATTTAAGGAAGAGAAAAAAATGAAAAATGAGAAATTCATTGTGGAGGTTAGCTGGGATACTCAGTTGATGGAAAGCTTAGTAAGCACAGTGTTTAGGCTCTTCCATTAAGAAGAAAAAATGATGACACTGAACTCTGAACCTGGACCTGACATATTCATCTTTGATTTACAGTAACGTCTGTGGAGGAGAAGGTCACAATGCTGAATAAGCCACTAATGTGCCACAGAGATAAGGTCATTTGTGTATATTGTAACCTCTCATCATTTTAGAAGCAAAGAAAATTTGGAACCAGGACTTGACATTTTCAGAGAATTATTACAGTACTAAAGAGTTCAAAGTGTTTATTATTGATACCTGGGAGATGAAGTGCCTCTTGCTCTGAAGTTCTCAAACAAGATTGCTGTACCAAGTTTAATCAGCATTCAGTCAAACGTACTCATGTGGAAGCTGAAACTGGCTAACTGAATTTTAAATTGTCCTCCTCTTCATGAATTTTTTTTTTAGCAAATAGAATGTTAGAATTCAAAAGAATGTATGTGTTTTCCTCTTTTTTTTTTTTTTTGTCCTGTAGTATGGCAAAACATTAAAAAAAAAAAAAAATTTGCCATTGAATCGGATCTGAATCATAGAGACCCCTCCTTGGGTTTCCGAGGCGGTGTCACTATGGAAGTAGATTGCTCAACCTTCCTTCCAAGGAGTGCTTGGTGGGTTTGAACTGCTAGCCTTCTGGTTAGCAGGCAAATGCCTTAGAGAATTTATTGTTGTGTTCCAGTGATCTCCTTACATTGGTGACAGATTTTTAACTTCTCAGGAATCTCAGTCTAGAATTCTATGAAAACACACACAGCACATTAGAGTGAGAACAAAATTTTCTTTCCAGAATGTAAGTAATCATTTGGAGTAGCTATTCTGGCTACAGAATTCAGCATAAAAGTCAAAGGAAAGAAAAAGGTAGAGCAAGTACAGGAAAGGAAAGAAACAAATAATGAACACCCCCCCACACACACACACACACACACTTCTATTTGTCTTGTTGTGTTTCTAAAACTATGGAATTATTAATGCCAATTTTCTTTCACATAGCAATTTATCTCTCATATTGTATTCTGGGTTGTTCCATATCTAGATCTATAGATATACATATATACACATATAAAATAAAGAACACCTTTACTTATTCAATTTCTGGTTGTGCATACATGAAAACATATTTGTAAGAATAATTCTTCGAAGTGTAAGAGTAGGTTCAATGGGTACAGAAGTTTACATTATTTTATAAAAATTGTCAAGTTGCATTCTGAAATACACTCATATTAACAGTGGCTGGGAATGATCACCAGTGTATATGTTGCCAAATTCATAGATTATCACAATCACGGTAACTTAAAATTTGTGTTCAATGTTAGATTGCATTAGGTCAGATATGATGATAACTGAACATATATTGTTGCTGTTAGGTGCCATGGCGTTGGTTGTGATTCATAGAGATTCTATGCACAACAGAAAGAAACACTGCCCAGTCCTGAGACACACTTAAAATCACTGTCATGTTAAAGCCCGTTGTTGCAGTCTCTCTGTCAATCTGTTCTTTTGAGAGTCTTCTTCAACTCCCCTGGCCTTCTATTTTACCAAGCATGTTGTCCTTCTCTAGGGACTAGTTCCCTCATGAGCATGTCTTAGTGCGAGAGACAAAGTCTCGCCATCCTCGCTTCTGAGGGGCATCTGGCTGTACTTCTTCCAAGACAGATTTATTTGTTTTTCTGGCAGTCCATAGTATATTCAGTATTCTTCATCTATAACATAATTCAAATCCATCAATTTTTCTTTGGTCTTCCTTATTCATTGACTAAGTTTTGCAGGTGTATGAGGCAGTTGAAACTACCACATTACTGTGTTTTAAAAGCATTGCTTTTAGTAATCTAACTATTCATATTCCTTATTAATCTATTTGATGCTGTACCTTTATTCTCATTTTCTTAAAAATGCTTATTGTACAGATAGTTTTGCCTTTTGTTTGTCTTATCTGTTGAATAGTCCCCCTAATTGCCACTTGAGTTTCAATTATATTTATGGCATTTCCCCTGAAGAAAAAAAAGAAAAAATTAAACTTTCAATTTTCTTATATCAACTTCTTACATGTTGTCTGAATTGTAACATCTTTGTTGCTGTCGTTAGCTTCTGTGGCATTGATTCCAATTCATAGCAACCTTTATGTATGAACCCAAACATTGCCTTGTCCTATGTCATCCTCACAATAGCTACTATATTCAAGTCCACCATTATGCCTAGTGCCAATTCATCTCACTGAGGGTCTCCTATGCCCTCCTACGTCCTCTCCATTGCAACAAACATGATATTCTTCTCTAGTTATTGCTTCCTTCTGATTATATGTTTTAATGAAGAGAGGAGGACATTGTTCTGTTGTGATCCATAAGATTTGCATTAGCTCATTTTCAGAAGATCACCAGTCCTTTCTTCCTAGTCTTACTTAGTCTAGAAGCTCCATCGAAATCTGCCCACCATGGGTGATCCTCCTTCCTGAGTGCAACATGCAAACCAACACCAGTAACATTCTTGGAAAGATTTTTAACCATTTGAAATTTTTAAATCCCATACTTTTTTTCTAATATATTATTTTACATGCTTTATTTTTCAGTTTTAATCATTGACTGCATAAAATTTATTTTTTGTCAAAAGTGTGAGAGAAGATTCAATATAATTTTCTTTGTTTCTTTTTTAAAAAAATTTGTTATGACTTGGGTGAAAGTTTACAGAGCAAATTCATCTTCCCTATAGCAGTTCACATACACTTTGTCTCATGACATTGACTGCAATCTCCCACAATGCAACAACTCTCTCCCACTTCCTCCCCATAACCAGCTCTTTCCTGTGTCCTTCCCTTCCATGCACTGCTGCCCCCAAGCTGTCTCCCTGTGCATACACAGCCCTTCTGTTCTCCCATGAATGAGCTCTCCAATGAGTGTATCTACCTAATGGAAATGTTCAGCTCATATGTTTATTTTTGTTTGGCTGGAAGCCACAGGAGTGGGTTCAATTCCACACCTAAGGACAGTTAGGGGCCATAGTCTCAGGGTTTCAACAGGCTCTATCAGTCCAGCAAACCTGGTCCTTTTTTTTTTTTAATATGAATTTTAGTTTTGTTCCACATTGTTCTCCTACTCTATCAAGGATCTCCTACACAGATCCTCCTCCTAGTGATTGACAGTGGTAGCCAGGTACCATTGAGTTCTTCTGTTCTCACAGTCATATAGGATGAGGAATGCATGGTCTACCAGGGCCTTGGACTAATTGTTTCTATGTGTCTTTGGTTTTCTTCATTCTTCTTTTCTCTGGACGAGGAGAGACCCATCGTTGTATCCATATGGCTGCTTACTAGCTTTTAAGATCCCAGTTACTACTCACTAAAGTTGTTGTTGTTGTTGTTAGATACCGTCAAGTCTCCAACTCATAGTGATCCTATGCATAGCAGAATGAAAGCGTCTTGTGCCAGATCCACACTCCTTGCTATACTTGAGCCCATCGCTTCAGTCACTGTGTCAATCCATCTCATTGAAGGTCTTCTCCTCTTTCATGGACCCTCCACCTTACCAAGCATGACATCCTTCTCCAGGGAATGGTCCCTTCTGATAACATGACCAAAGTAGGTGAGATGAAGTCTGGCCATTCTCGCTTCCAAGGAGCATTCTGGCTGCACTTCCTCCAGGACAGATTTGTTAGTTCT
>NW_006922003.1:856871-859290 GCF_000298275.1 Orycteropus afer afer | reverse complement strand
GTGAAGTCCTTGTAAACTTCACTCTTTTCTCCATTTATTGTGATGCTGCTTATAGGTCCTGTTGTGAGGATTTTTGTTTTCTTTGTTTTGAAATGTAATCCATATTTTGGACTGTATTCTTAAATCTTCATTAGTAAGTGCCTCGAGTCATCCTCGCTTTCAGCAAGCAAAGCTGTGTCATCAGCATATAGCAGGTTGTTAATGATTCTTCCTCCAATCCTGATGCCACATTCTTCTTCATATAGTCCAGGTTCTTGGATTATATGCTCAGCATACAGATTGAACAAGCATGGTGAAAGGATACAACCCTGGCATACTCCCTTCTTGATTTTAAACCAGGTAGTGTACCTTTGTTCTGTTTGAACAACAGCCTCTTGGTACCTGTACAAGTTCCTCATAAGTACAATTAAGTGTTCCAGAATTCTCATTCTTCTCAATGCTATCCATGATTTGTTATGATCCACACAATTGAATGCTTTTGCATAGTTAATAAAACACAAAGAAACATTCTTCTGGTATTCTTTGCTTTGAGCCAAGATCCATCTGACATCAGCAATTATTTCCCTTGTTGCATTTCTGGAAGTTCTCTGTCAATATACTGCTGCAATCATTTTTTAATTATTTTCAGTAAGATTTTACTTGAGTGCAATACTAATGATATTCTTGGATAATTTCCACATTGTGTGGGATTACCTTTCTTTGGAATGGGTACAAATATGGATCTCTTCCAGTCACTTGGCCAGGTAGCTGTCTTCCAAATCTCTTGGCATAGGCAAGTGAGTGTCTCCAGTGGGGCATCCATTTGTTGAAACATCTCAGTGGGAATTCCGTCAATTCCTGGAGCCTTGTTCTTCACCAATTCCTTCAGTGAAGCTTCTACTTCTTTCTTCAATGCCATTGGTTCTTGAACATATGCCACCTCCTGAAATGGATGAACATTGACCAGTTCTTTTTGGTAGAGAGACACTGTATCCCTTCCATCTTCTTTTGATGCTTCCTGCATCATTCAATATTTTGCTCATAGAATCTTTCAATATTGCAACTCGAGGCTTAAATTTTTTCCTCAGATCTTTCAGCTTGAGAAACGCCAAGTGTGTTGTTCCCTTTTGGTTTTCTAACTCCACGTCTTTGCACATTTCATTATAAGTGGCTTTATCTGATTGAGATGCTCTTTGAAATCTTTTGTTCAGCTCTTTTATCTTCTTGTTTCTTCCATTTGCTTTAGCTACTTTCCACCCAAGGGCAAGTTTCAGAGTCTCTTCTGGCATCCATTTTGGTCTTTTCTTTTTTTCTTCTCTTTAGAGTGACCTCTTGCTTTCTGCATGGGTGATGTTCTTCATGTCATCCCACAATTCTTCAGGTTTTTGGTCATTGGTGTTCAATGCATCCAATCTATTCTTTAGATTGTCTCTAAATTGAAGAGAGATATATTCAAGGTCGTATTTTGGGTCTCTTGGACTTGTTTTAATTGTCTTCAGCTTTAAATTGAACTTGCATGTGAGTAGTTAATGGTCTATTCCACAATCATCTTCTGGCCTTGTTTTGGCTAAAGATATTGAGATTCTCCATCACCTCTTGCCACAGATGTAGTCAATCTGATTACTATGTACTCCATCTGGTAAAGTCCATGTGTATAACTGCCATTTGCATTGTTGAAAAGTGGTATTTGCAATGAATAAGTCATTGGTCTTGCAAAATTCTATCATGCAATATCCAGCATTTTTTCTGTCACCAAGACCAAATTTTCCAACTACCAGTGATTCTTCTTTGTTTCTAACTTTTGCATTCCAGTCACCAGAGATAATACATCTTGATTGCATGTTCAGTCAATTTCAGACTACAGAAGTTGACAAAAATCTTCAATTTCCTCATCTTTGGCTTTGGAGGTTAGTGCATAAATTTGAACAACTGTAGGATTAACCTGATTTCCTTGTAGATGTATGGATGTTATCCTATCACTGATAGCATTGTACTTCAGGACAGATCTTGAAACATCTTTTGCAATGATGAATGCCACGCCATTCCTCTTCAAATTGTCATTCCTGGCATAGTAGAACATATGGTTCTGATTCAAAATGGCCAAAACTGGTCCATTTCAGCTCACTAATGCCTTCCATTACATTTTTGACAACTTCCAATTTTCCTAGATTTATACTTCATACATTCCATGTTCCGATTATTAATGTTTCTCCTTAATTTGAGTCATGTCACATCAGCAAATGGAGGTCTTGAAAAATATGCTTAATTCACATCAGTAAGGTTGGCTCTACTCTGATGAGACAGCTCTTTCCCAGTCATATTTTGAGTGCCTTCTGACCTAAGGGGCTCATCTTCCTGCATTGTATCAGACTATGTTTCCAGGCTATTCATAAAGTTGCCCAGTAATGTGTCAGACAATGTTTCTTTGCTATTCATAAGG
>NW_006922003.1:854586-856171 GCF_000298275.1 Orycteropus afer afer | reverse complement strand
TGACAATGCAGAACTGTATGTACAAAGGATTCATTTTTGTTTTCTATACATTCCCTGCACCTCTCTGTGTCTTCCTCTTCCTCACTGCCACCTGTGTTGATCACTCACATTTGGTACATTGCCCTTCTTTTCATCTAAATCAATACTTGTCTCCACCTATCTAGCAGTGTTCTCTGCCCTCTCCTCCCACCCTGGGTAACCAAAAAGAAAATTTCCTTCCATATATAAACTTTTCCTTGACTTTTCATAATAATGGACTAATACAATATTTGTCCTTCTGTGATTGACTTATTTCACTCAGTGTGATGCCCTCCAAGTTCATCCACGTTGTGCGGTGTTTTGTAGATTCTACGATGTTCTTTAGTGTTGCATTGTATTCAATTGTGTGCACGTACCATAGTTTAGCTATCCATTCTTCTGTTGATGGATACCTAGGTTGTTTCTATCTTTTTGCTATTGTAAATAATGATGCAATGAACATGGTAGGTATGCATATATCACTTCTTGTCATGGCTGTCACTTCTTTAGGATATATGTCTACTAACGGGATTGCAGGATCAAATGGTATTTCTAATTGCAACTTTTTAAGGAATTGCCATACTGCTTTCCACAGTGATTGTATCATCTGACAGATCCACCAGAAGTGTATGAGAGTCCCAATCTCTCCACGTCTTCACCGGCATTTGTCATCTTCTTTGTTGAACTTCACTTACAGTGCTGGGGCAAGATGGCATCTCATTGTTATTTTGATTTGCAACTCTCTAATGGCTAATGATCATGAGCATTTCTTCATGAGTTTCTTGGCCACCTGAATATCCTCTATGGTGAAGTGTCTACTCATGTCTTCTATTTTTTAATTGGATTATTTGTCTTTATATTTTTAAGGTGTTGGAGTGTTCTATAAATTTTAGAGATAAGTGCCTTGTCAGATATATTGTTGCTTAACCTCTTTTCCCAATCTGTAGATTTTATTTTGACCCTTTTGGAGAAGTCTTTGGAATCACACAAAAATTAAATTTCTAGAAGGTCCCATTCATCTAGTTGATCCTTTGCTGTTCGTGAATTTTGGATTATGCTTGATAATCTATTTATGCCATATATTAGGGCCTGTAAATTTATGCCCAGTTTTTCCTTGAGAAACTGTCTAGTTTTAGGTTTCACATTGAAGTCTTTGATCCATCAGGAGTTATTTCTTGTGTATGGTGTGGGGTATAGATCTTGTTTCATTTTTTTGCAAATGGATATACAGTTTATCCAGCACCAGTTGTAAAACAACGTCTTCCCCATTTAATGGGTTTCAGTCCTTTGTCAAAGATCAGCTGACCATAGGTCAATGGATCTATTTCTGAGATTTTTCATGTGTACTGGAAATTAATGTATATTGTGCTATTGTTGGGTGAAGTGTTCTGTAGATGTCTATAAAGTCAAATTGGTGTTTTGTATTGTTCAGTTCTTCTGCATCTTTGCTGAGTTTCTTTCCAGTTCTATCTTTCATTAAAAGTGATGCATTTAAGTCTCCTACTATGAACGTGGAGTCATCTATTTGTCTTTTCAATTCTGTTAAAGTCTAATTTATGTATTTTGG
>NW_006922003.1:852279-853780 GCF_000298275.1 Orycteropus afer afer | reverse complement strand
CTATTCTTGTTCTCTGTTCAAAGGAGTCCCTTTAGTATCTCTTGTAAGGTTGGTCTGGTTTTAATGGAATCCCTTAATTTCTGCTTATCTGGAAATCTAAACTCATCATCATATTTGAGGGACATTTCTGGTGGATATATAATTCTTAGTTGGAATTATAATCCATTGACATTCAGTGTAAAAATGACATTCATTTTTCTCTTTCAGGGTTTTATATATACCATCCCATTGCCTTCTTGCTTGCATGGTTTCTGTTGAGAAATCAGAGCTTATTCTTATTGGTTGTCCTTTGTAGGTAACTTTTCATTTTTGCCAGGCTGCTTTCAGGATTCTTTCTTTGTCTTTGGTTTTGGTGGGTTTGATGATGATATATCGTTTTTTTTTTATCAGGAATTTTCCATGGTGCTTCTTCCTCAAGGTTGTGTTCTGGGTCTGTATCCTTCTCCCCTGTTTCTACCACTTTATTTGCTTCTTTGTGTGGATTGTGATGGCCCATTATCTCCAAGGCATTATTATGTGGTTGTATTTAAATCTCTCCTAACTGTTTGCGAAGAGCAGCAAAGAGTGAGTCAGGCTCTTCTTGGTGATGTTTATCATTTCCCATTTGGTGGAGAAGGCAGTGGTGGCTCTACTCAGTAAGTGAAGCTGCAGGAGGTGTGAGTGTAGTTGTGTCGTATGGCTACTTTTGCTGTCTTCCACTGAGTTAGACAAAAATAACAACTGAGTAATCACCAAAAAAGTAAAAGCAAGTGAAAAAAAACACACCATGTAATCACATAGGAGCAACAACTCCCCCCACCAAAAAACAAAAAAAACAAAAAACATGATATCTGGAGAGAGGGCAAGAAGAGAAAAAAAGGTAGAACAGGAGAATAAGATAGGAAGAAAAAATGTAAAGAGGAAAACAAGGAATGGGTTTAACTATGAGAAAGAAAAAATAAATTGGAACCAGGAACAGGGAAGAGAGAAAAAGCTGAAAACTAGAACCTGGGAAGGGAAGAATAAAGAATAATAATAATAAAAAAGAACAAAATAGTAGTAGTAATAATAATAAGAAGAATAATAAGAATAACAATTTTAAAACAGACAAAAGCAAACTGAAAAATAAATGGAAAAGAAAAAATCTGAGCAGGTTAGTACAGGGCACCCAGACTCCATCTGAGCACACAGATTGTGATGGAATTCCTGCTGGCCCAGAAGGTGGATGGGAGTGAGGGATGACTGCACCTCCATTCACCAAGAGGGTGTGGGGTATAAGAGTAACAAGGGGAATAGTGCACCGTTCCAGTCATTGACATCCAGGATGTCCTTGTGTTTGCTGGCAAGTGGAGCCTCTTCTTAAGTTCCTGGAATCTGGGAGAATGCTATTGCTTTAAATATCCAAAATTGTCGAACCACTTGTAAACATTCCAAATGGCTGTGCCCTCCAGACAGGCAAAAATCCACAGCTCAGCCTGCCTTCCTCTTTGCTGCTTCCACTTTTATTTACTAACCACCAGAG
>NW_006922003.1:849195-851829 GCF_000298275.1 Orycteropus afer afer | reverse complement strand
TATAAATATGGATCTCTTCCAGTCAGTTGGTCAGGTAGCTGTCTTCCAAACTTTTTGGTATAGATGTGTAAGTGCCTCCAACACAGCATTCCTTTGATGAAACATCTCAATGACTATCTGTCAATTCCTGGAGCCTTTTTTTTTTTTTCCGATTACATTAGTGAAGCTTCCACTTCATCCTTCAATATTATCAGTTCCTGATTATATGCTACCTCCTGAAATTTAAGAGTATTGACCAATTCTTTTGGGTACAGTGACTCTATGTATTCCTTCCATCTTATTTTGATGTTTCTTGCATCATTCAATAGAAGCTCTAGTGGCATAGTCCTAAGTTATTTGACTGCTAACCAAAAGACTAGTGGTTCAAATCCTTCAGCTACTCCTTGGAAAGAAGAATAGGCAATCTACTTTCATAGGGATACTGCTTCAGAAACCAAGGAGAGGTTTCTCTGAGTCAGATCAGACTTGACGTCAAAGAGTTTGGTATTTTTAGTTTGGCATCATTCAATATTTTGCTGATAGCAACAAAAGTCTTCCAATATTGCAACTTGAGTGTTGAATTTTTTTCTTCAGTTCTTTCAGCTTGAGAAATGCTGAGCATGTTCTTCCTTTTTGTTTTTCTGACTTCAAGCCTTTATAATAATAGATTTTGTTTTCTTGAGCTGTTCTTTGAAATCTTCTGTTCAGTTCTTTTAACTTGTCATTTTCTCCCTTTGCTTTAGTTACTCTCTGTTCAAAAGCAAGTTTCAGAGTCTCTTCTGACATCTGTTTTGGTCTTTCCTTCCTTTCCTGTATTTTTAATGACCTTTTGCTTTCTTCATGAATGATGTTCTTGATGCCCTCCCACAATTCATCTGGTTTTCAGTTATTGGTGCTCAATGCATCAAATCTGTTTTTCAGATGGTCTCTGAAGGTGGGACACAATCAAGGTCATATTTTGGCTCTCATAGACTTGTTTTAAATGTCGTCAGCTTCAACTTGAATTTGCATATGAGCAGTTGATGGTCGGTTCCAAAATCAGCTTCTGCCCTTGTTTTGGCTGAAGATATTGAGCTTCCCCATTGCCCCTTTCCACAGATAAAATTGATCTGATTCCTTTGTATTTCATCTGTCAAGGTCCATGTGTGTAGCCACCATTTATGTTGTTGAGAAAGGGATTTGAAATTAATAAGTCTTCAGTTTTGCACATTCTAGCATGTGATCTCAGGCATCATTTCTATCACCAAGGCCATATTTTCCAACTACAGGTGATTCTTCTTTGTTTCCAACTTCTGCATTCCAATCACCAGTAATAATCACTGCATCTTGATTGCATGTTTGTTCAATTTCAGACTGCAGAAGTTGGAAAAAATCTTCAATTTCATCATCTGTGGTTTTAGTGGTTGGTGTCTAAATTTGATTAATGGTAGTATTAACTGGTCTTCTTTGTAAGTGTATGAATATTATCCTATCACTGACAGCATTGTACCTCAGGATAGATATTGAAACATTCTTTGTGAAGATGAATGCCACTCCATTCCTCTTCAATTTTTCATTCTCAGCATAGTAGATTATATGGTTATCTGATTGAAAATGACCAAAACCAATCCATTTCAGCTCAGTAGTGCCTAGGATATCGATTTTTATGTCCTCATTTCATTTGTGATAACTTTCAATTTTCCTACATTCATACTTTATTCCATGTTTCAATTATTAATGGAAGTTTGCAGCAGTTTCTTCCCATTTGTGTCATGCCTCATCAGCAAATGGAGGTCCCAAAAGCTTTATTCTATCCAGGTCATTAGTGTTGACTCTACTTTGAGGAGGCAGCTCTTCCCAATTTGTATTTTGAATGCCTTCCAACTTGAAGAACTTCTCTTCCAGCAGTCTATCAGACATTGTTTCATGGGTATTCATTAAGTTTACCAGTAATATATCAGACAGTGTTTCACTGCAATTCGTAAGGCTTTCACTGGCCAATTCTTTGCAAAATGGATGATTTCTTCCTTCTTCCGAATCTTTCTTAGTCTGGAAGATCTGTGGAAATCTGTCCACCGTGGGTGACCCTGTTGATATTTGAAATACCAGTGGCATATCCTCCAGCCTCACAACAACATGCAAGCCACCACAGTATGACAAACTGACAGAAAAGTGGTCACTCCTATCCCTAGTAACATTCAAATAATATTTCCTTTTGTGTGTGAACCTTTTCTTAATTTTTTTTTTACAATAACAGTCACATACAATATTTGTTGTTTTGTAATTGACTAATTTCATTCAACACAGGTTCTTTTATGCTGTGAGATGTTTCACAGATTCATTATTAATCTTTATTTTGCATAGTATTCCACTGTGTGTATGTACCATAGTTTGTTTATCCATATGGTGGTTATGTTTGTGTGTCAACTTGGCTGGGCCTGGTTGAGTGGCTGGGCAGCTGAATGTAGTTATTCCCCATGATGAGACTGGTAATTGACTCCATGGTGGAATCTATTGGAGCAGCTGAGTAGCTGCTTTGGGTTTGTGGTCTGATCCCATATATAAAAAAACAGTTTTGGGAATGGTCTCTAGCTTACAGGATGCTTGAACACTGCATGTAGCCTTGTCATTGTTCAGCAATCTGCCATGCTCTGCTGACCTTGAGACTTTCAGTGG
>NW_006922003.1:847109-847825 GCF_000298275.1 Orycteropus afer afer | reverse complement strand
TTTCCACCTCTTTCCAGAAAGACAATGGAATCTGGAGTGGGATTGCATTATATCTGTAGATTACTTTGGGCAATATTGATATTTTCATGATGTTTCGTCTTCCTATTCATCAACATGGCCTATTTTTCCATTTATGTAGGTCTCTTTTGGTTTCTTGTAGTAGTGCTTAATAGTTTTCTTTGTGTGGGTATTTGTGTGTCTCTGGTTAGACATATTCTTAAGTATTTCCCCTTTTTGGTGGTTTTATTGTAAATAACACAGATTGAAGTACAAAATATGAACAGGCCTATAGCCAAAGAAAAAAATTGACTTGGTCGTTAAAAAAAAAAACACCCCAAAATGAAAAAAGTCCTGGTCAAATGGTTTCACTGGTGAATTCTACCAAATATTCAGAGAGGAGGTGACATCAATTCACCAATTCTACTCATACTATTCACTCCAGAATATAGAAAAAAGATTAAATACTCCCTAATTCATTTTATGATGTGAGCATAACACTGTTCCCAAAGCCAGGCAGGGAGACCCCTAAAAAAGAAAACAGTAGACCAATATCACTCATAGATGCACAATTCCAACAAAATTGTGGACAACAGCATATCAATAATAATAACAATAATAATCATAATACATCATGACCAAGTGGGATCATACTAATTATTCAAGCATGGTTCAGCATTAGAAAAACAATCAATGTAATCTACAACGTACATAGAGCA
>NW_006922003.1:832942-835975 GCF_000298275.1 Orycteropus afer afer | reverse complement strand
CCCAGTGCAGTAAGATGTATGATTTCCTAACTGCTGCTTCCATTGGTGTTGATTATGGATGCAATTACGATGGAATTCCTAACAACTTCAATCATTTCTCCATTTGTTGTAATGCTTATTGGTCCACTTGTGTTTTTTTTTTTAAATGTTGAAGTGTAATCCATACTAAAGACTTTAGTCTCTGATCTTCATCAGTAAGTGCTTCTAGTCCTCTTCTCTTTCAGTAAACAAGGTTGCATCATCTGCATATCACAGGTTATTAATGACTCTACTTCCAATCCTGATGCCATGTTCTTCTCATATAGTCCAGGTTCTCAGATTGTTAGCTCAGCATAAAGATTAAATAAATATGAGAGGCTACAACCCTGAAGCATGCCCTTCCTGATTTTAAACCATGCAGTATCTGCTTGTTCTTTTTGAATGTTAACCTCTGGGCCTATGTAAAAGTTGCTCATGAGCACAATCAAATGTTCTGGAGTTCCATTCTTTGCAATATTTTCCATAATTTGTTATAATCCACACAGTTTAATGCATTTGCAAAGTCATTAAAACACAGGGAGACATTTTTCTGGTATTCTTTGCTTTTAGCCAGATCCATCTGACACCAGCAATGATATTCCTTGTTCCACTTCCTCTTCTGAATCCATCTTGAATTTCTGGAAATTTCTTGTCAGTACAATACTGTAACCTTTTCAGAAGGACCTTCAGAAAAATTTTAGTTGTGTATGATATTAATGATATTGTTAGACAATTTTCACATTCTATTTGGTTACCTTTCTATGGAGTGGGCACAAATATGTATCTCTTTCAGTCAGTTGGCCAGGTAACTGTCTTCCAATTTTTTTTGGCATAAATGAGCAAGTACCTTCAGCACTGCATCTGTTTGTTGAAACATATCAATGGGCACTCTGTCGATTCCTGGAGACTTGTTTTTTGCCAAACCCTTCTGTGCAGCTTAAACATCTTCTTTCTATAGTATTCATTCTTGATCGTATGCTATCTTCTGAAATAGTTGAACATTGACCAATTTGTTTTGGTACAGGGATTCTGAGTATTCCTTCCATTTTCTTTTGATGCATCCTGTATCTTTCAATATTTTGCCCATTAAATCCTTGAATATTACTACTCGAGGTTTGAATTTTTCTTCACTTATTTCAGCTTGTGAAATTCTGAGTGTGTTCTTCCCTTTTCGTTTTCTAATTCCAGGTCTTTGCATATTTCATTATAATACTTTACTTTTTCTTCTTGAGCTGCCCTTTGAAATCTTCTGTTCAGCTCTTTTATTTTACCATTTCTTCCATTAGCTTTAGCTACTCTTCATTTAAGGGCAAATTTCAGAGTCTCTTTTGACATCTATTTTGGTCTTTTTTTCCTTTCTTGTTGTTTTATGATCTTTTCCTTTCTTCACGTATGAAGTTTGTGATGTGATCTCACTACTTCTCTGATCTTCAGTCACTGATGTTCAATACGTCAAATCTATTCTTCAGATAGTCTCTAAATTCAGGTGGAATAGAATTAAAGCTGTTTTTTTTTTGCTCTTTGGACTTGTTTTAATTTTCTTCAGCTTCAGCTTGAACTTGCATAAGAACTATTGATTGTCTGTTCCACTGTCAGCTCCTGGGCTTGTTTTGACTCATGATGTTGAACTTCTCCATCACCTTTTTTCACAGATGTACTCCATCTGATTCTTGTGTATTTCATCTGGTGATATCCTTGTGTATAGCTGCCATTTATGTTGTTGAAAAAAAGTATTTGCAATGATTAAGTTGTTGGTCTTACAAATTTTTTTCATGAAATCTCTGGCATCATTTCTGTCACCAAGGGCTCATTTTATCAACTACTGATGATTATTTTTTTTTCAACTTTCTCATTCCAATCACCAGTAATTATCAATACATCTTGATTGCACACTTGGTCAATTTCAGATGGCAGAAATTGGTAAAAATGTTCAATTTCTTTGTCATTTGTTTTAGTGGGTGCTGTGTAAATTTGGATAATAATAGTGCTAAATGGCCTTCTTTGTAGGCATATTGATATTATTCTATCACTGACAGCATTTTACTTCAGGAGAAATCTTAAAATGTTCTTTTGAATGACGAATGCTACACATTCCTTTTCAATTTGTCACTGCTAGCATAGTGGACCATCTGATCGTCTGATTCAAAACAGCCAATCCTTATCCATTTCCACTCACTAATGCCTATGATATGTATCTTTATGCATTCTATTTCACTTTTGACAACTTTAAATTTTCCTATATTCATACTTTGTACATTCAACGTTCTGATTATTAACAAATGTTTGCAATCATTTCTCCCATTTTTGAGTTGTGCCCATCAGCAAATGAAGGTCCCAAAGGTTTACTTCATCCAAGTCATTAAGGTTGACTTTACTTTAAGGAAACAGCTCTTACCCAGTCGCATTTTGAGTGCCTTACTAGCTGAGGTACTCATCTTCCAGCACATCAGACAGTGTTTCATGGCTATTTATAAGGTTTACAGCAGCCATTTTTTTCAGAAGTGGATGGCTCTGTTCTTACTCCCTGTCTGTCTTAGTCTGGAAGGTTTGCTAAAACCCATCCACAATGGGTACCCTTGCTAGTATTTGACATAACAGTGACATAGCCTACAGCCTCATAGCATCATGCATGTCATCACCATATGAGAAACTGTCAGACAAGCAGTGGTCTCTGGCAACCTTGAAATTTAGTACTGCATTAGTAAAGCAAAAAATGTTGAAGTTTATTGATTGTAAATAAATATGGACAGTGTACTTAATTTGTCTGTACAACGTCATTTAAATCAGATTGTTTTATAAAGTCTACAACTTTTGTCATTTTAATATTTTCAATCTATTACCTTTCTAAACAATTTTGAAATTAGCAGATTTTGAAGATTTTGGTAAATTGTTTATCTTCACATAGGTTTACTTTCCTTTCCTCTGAAAAGTTAACATGTAGATATGAAAATGAAATGATATGCAATATAATTAATATATTTTGTAAATTATACCTCATACACACACACACACACA
>NW_006922003.1:827752-831438 GCF_000298275.1 Orycteropus afer afer | reverse complement strand
TTAATTATTTAAAATTCAAGTCAGTAAAATATACTTACAATGACTTAGGCTACTTCCTTTCTCCCCTTGTCTAAGACTTTAGGGAACAATCAAGCCAATTAATTTATACCATCATTTACACATACATTCATTCACTTATGTATTTAATCTGAAATTATTTTTTAAGTACTCACTTTGATCCAATGTCTTCAGTTTTTACTGAAGATTTTTTGAGTAGTGCAAAAGGTTAAATACTCAGTTACTAAATTACATGTTGATGGTTTAAATCCATGCAAAGACATCTCAGAAGAAAAGTCTGGGAATCTAAATTTGAGAGATTGCAAGCATAGAAAACCACAGGGAGTGATGTTCTAGTTTGAAACACATGGAATTTCCATGACCCAGATTTGACTCAAGAGCAACTGGTTTGGGTTTTGATTGCATTTTGTTAACATGGCTTTAAATTTTTGAGCTTCCAATCCAGATTCCATAATCTTTCTTCAAAGAGATGGAAAAAGTAATCACTAACTTTAGATGAAAAGTAAAGAGACTCCAGGAAAGCAAAGCACTCCTAAAGAAGAAGAAGAAAAAAAAAAAAAAAAAAAGCAGGAGGCTACACACTCCCTGATGTCAAAACCTATCATACAACCACAGTAGTTAAAATAGCCTGGTACTGGCAAAATGACAAAAACATAGAATAACAGGACAGAATTAAGAACTCAGAAGTAAATCTGTCTTTCTATGGACAGCTGATCTTGACAAAGGGCCAAAAATTACTAAATGGGGAAGATATAATCTCTTTAACCAATGGCCCTAGCTAATCTGGATATCCATTGCAGAAAAATGAAACAGGACCCATATCTCACACCATATACAACAATGAACTCAAGATGGATCAGAGACCTGAACATGAAACCCAAACACATAAAGACCACCAAAGGAAAAAAAAAGGGGAGGGGCAAACTTAAGACCTCTAATTCAAGGCATAAGTATCAAAGGTAACTAAAATGAAAAAAATAAAAAAAAAACAGAAGACAAAATAAATGACTAGGAACTCCTAAAAATTTGACCCACTCCTAAAAATAGGACCCACAGACTGGGAAAAAAATATATGGCATCAACATCTTGGACAAAGGGGTAATCTCTAAAATTTTTAGAACACTTCAATAATTCAAGAACAAAATGACAATCCAGTTAAAAATGAGTAGAGGACATGAACAGACATGTCACTAAAGAACTCATGCAGGCAGCTAACAAACACATGAAGAAATGCTCGTGATCTTGAGCCATTAGAGAGATGCAAATCAAAACAACAATGATGTATCGTCTCACCCCAACATTAGTAGCAAAGTTCACAAAAACAGAATAAATGCTGGTAAGGGTGTGGAGATTCTGGACCCCATAGCGCTGATGGCCTATAAAATTATGCAACCACTGTGGAAAATGGTTGATGCTCCCTTAAAAAACTGGAAATATCATATGCTCTGGTAAGCCTGCTACTTGGCGTATATCCTGGCGAAAAAAAAGCTATGTATGACATGAACAGATATATGAACACTCATATTCATCGCAGTATTGTTCACAATATCATAAAGATAGAAATAACCTAAATGTCCATTAATAGAGGAATGGATCAACAAACTGTGGTATATAAGCTCAATGGAATACTATGCAAGGTTAAAAAACAAATGATGTACCTGGAAACATCTCATAACATGGAATAACAAGGATGAATTTAGAAGACATTATGCTGATTGAAATTAGTTGATCACAAAAGAACAAATACTGCGTGAGATCGATATTGTAAAATGTCAAGAGAAGGGTTTCGCATATATATGAAAACCATTATTTGATGGTTAACAGGGGTGGGTGGGGCAGGACAATAAGCCACTAACTAGAGTGTAGACACATATCAACTCCAGTGAAGGAAAAAAAGAAATTTTGGGGCTTCACAATATAGAGAGGAAGCAAGCAAAAATTTAAAATTATACCAGTGATTATATAATTATAAGTAAAGATAAGTGCTTTGAGGACAAAGAATAGGATTCAAGAGAGCATATAGAAGCAGGGAAACCAATGATGGCTTCTTATGTCCAGGGATAAGAGTTCAACTACACATTGCCTATTAGAGGAGAATCAGTACAATTCCTTACAGTGTAAGGAGAGGCACCTTACAAATGATACATTTCATATATATATGCAACTTCTCTCTCATTTAACCACTTTATGTTGTTGCAAAAGGCTTAATATAAAGATTTAACATTATCATTAACCAGGATTAGCTAGATTCTGCTGTAGTCCTAACAATAACACCCATTGCCTTCAAATCAATTACAACTCATGATGGGCTCATGTGCATCAGAGTAGAACTGTGTTCCACTGGGTTTTCTTGTCTATAATCTTATGGAAGAAGATCACCAAGCCTTTCTTCCCTGGCACTGCTCAGTAGATTCAAACCAGCAACCCTGCAGTTCCTAGCTGTGGGCAAACCATTTGAGCCACCCAGGGACATATAATACTCAATGATTATTATCCTCTTACTTTACATGTCCATCAAGAAGGAGCTTGGTAATCTGCCCATCATAATCTTTCAAGGATCCAGGTTTATACAGGCTTCATCTCAAAATATGTGCCCATGATCACCATGATAGATGAAAGAGATGTATTAGCGCTTAGAGTTTTGTTTATATAGGACACATGTCACTTACACTCTTTTCTTCATTGGTCAGTGGAAATCAATTACTCAGAATTACTATCAAATGAGGAGGGAAAATGCAATCCCACCATGTCTTCAGAAAGAGAGTCTTAATGTTTATCCAACTGTTTAATAACTACCATAAGACATAACCAATGTGGAAACTTTGAAGAGAAGTAAAATGAAGCAGAATGAAGGTTTGTCCCAACAGTGATATTAGCTTGAATTCTGTCATGAAAGTTGGTTTAATTTTGTTTAGCAAATAATAGCAAATCTGTATCTCTAGTCTTTAAACACCTGAGTTCCATTATTCAAAATGCCTTTTATCACCTGATAAATATTTCATTCATTCCTTTGTCCCAAATCACATATCAGTTCCTCTGGAAAGTCTCCCCTGAGTCTGCCAGCTAGCCATAACCTCTCATTTCTCTGTGCAGTCTCTGCATTTATCATGCTCATCTGTCATGTGCTTATTTATCTATCTGACTCTTTTATTGGGTGACATCTTCCCTAAGCACGGAGACTATGCCCTATTTGTCTCTGAGTGCCCATAATATATCACAGTGCATGGAACAGAAAATTTCCAATTAGCATTGAATTATTTATCTGCCTGTGAGCAATGCATTTTAATAAGAAAATATATGTGATTGGATGATGAGAAAATGCCGTTAACCACTAGAAAAAGGTTGTGAGCCAGATAGGGAAAAAGCTTGTTCAGAAAAAGCTTGCTGTGTATGAATTTCAGAGGATATTTCTACATCGTAGATGCATTAATTTTATAATTGGATTCTCAATAATTTTAAATTGGATGAATGTGCAGTGTGAGAGAGATGAAAGGAACTATCTAGATTAATATTTAGAAAACTAGTATGTCTGTGATTTGTTGTGTAAGATTTGCTAGTTAGAAGTATTTCCCTACTGAAGTAGTTCTTCAAAATACACTGTGTTTAATAGCATAACAAAGTACATCTTGTCTTGTCATCGCATCAATAACTCAACTACTCTTCGGAAA
>NW_006922003.1:823291-827567 GCF_000298275.1 Orycteropus afer afer | reverse complement strand
TAGAATTTTAACTCAATCAGTGTTATGTATGCTGAGCTGAAAAGAATAATAATAAGAAAACTTACCATAATTACTTAATTGCATCAACCGTATTATTGAAAAGCAAGTTAATCAATTTAAAGTTATTGGTCTCTAGGTTCAAGTAAAAGTCTGATGGGAGTGGGGTAGGTTTTCCTGTTCTATGCTAAGATGGCACATCAATAAGTATCACATCACAAATGAGTGTACGATTCATTTGTGTTTTATAAGTAGTCATATTCTCTTTTCCACTATATAGAAAGTATAATAAATCTGACTTTTCAAAAAGACTTTAATGAAAAATTAGAACTTGTGTAAGGAAACGTTTTTCAAACATTGCAAAGACCAGTGGGTCCATTGATATGACAGGTATGGTGATGTAATTAGGAAAGATTCCTCTCAAAAGAAATTACCAGGCCTGGTATACTTATATCATGTCTTTGCTAAACTGGGTATTGCTTTAAAATATTGTTCAGGGAATCATGATTTGTAAAATACATTCAAGATAAAATTTCTGAGTTTGAATCTTTTAGCGTTTTGGTAGACAGGGCTAGAATTTAGTTTGTTTTAAAATGAACTAACTACATTATAAAATCTCTCATTTGAAGAAAAGTCCTTGAATTTTAATGTTAAAATAGCTATACCATTCCTGTGATAAATAGTCACAAGCAAAAATATTAGTAAATGGAAAAAGGATCTTAAAATATTAATTTTTTTAAATATACTTATTGGCTAAGAATTAAATTAGAGTTTAATGCAGATAAATTTTTATATTCAGACATTTCTGTTGGAAAAATAATGGTGAATACAACTTGAAGTACAACTCATCTGCTTCTTGTAAGTGCTCTGTTAGGTCCCTGAGGGAAACCGATGTATGAGTTCAGAAACAAACACATGCATTAACTCTATCACAAACTGAGCTTTAGTCCCACAAATCCATTGTAATTGCCTGAAATGGTCACTGCATGTGAATTGCAGAGAATCATTTGGATCTACAATCTCAGAAGGAAACTAAAATCAGAAGGAATATTCTCCTTGATTCATTTTTCTGTAGGTCTTCACTCCAATATGTCCCTTTAGGTCTTACAATTTTGAAGACTGAAGAAAGAAACCTCTTTAATGGGGAAAATAACTTTTATCCCTAAGGTATAGTAGAGAAGAATCACCATCTCTAAAAAGTGTATGTAGACAGAATTTGTTTACTGAGGACTAGAAGATGGATAGACACTATCCTCATTCCTTTCCATTATGCAAAAGAATGCTTCTATTAAGGAAGTGTATTAGGGAAACTGATACTAGGATCACCCTTCCCCATTTAATTATTATCAAGTTGTTATTTTGTGTGAATGCCTTAATTTCTGTTAGCCAAACCAAAAAAACAAAACCCTCTACCACTGAGTCAATTCTGATTCATAGTGACTCCCATTGGGTTTCTGAGGCGGTAACTCTTCACGGAAGTAGATTGTTCAGTCTTCCTTCCTTGGTGGGTTTGAACCACTAACTTTCTAGTTAGCAGTCAAATGCCTTAGGCACTGTGCCACCAGAGCTCTTTTACTCTCTTAAGGGACATATTAATATTCTGTGCTTATTTTAAGGTTATTATTGAAAATAGTGTTCAATCAGAGCTTATTTCTAGGGGAGCAAAAAAAATTCATATGTGTTTTCTATTTTCACAGATTGTGTTTTTCTAAAGCAGCTGGATTGTTTTCACCATGACTGTGTCAATTTTGTATTTCCTTTTTTAGAGTCACATTTTTGACCCTCAAAGAAAAAGATTATAGGCGTTCATGGATATGCTAATCTCATTCCTTGAATCTCCATATTTTTTCTTTAATGTTGCTTACATAATTCAACATCTCTTGTTGTTAATATAATGTATCTTCTAATGTAACCGAAACAAAATGAAACCAGTGTTGCCAAGTTAATTCTGATTCATAGTGACCTTGTGTGCTATCCATTTTTAAACAACACTGTGTATATATGTGTGTGTGAGTGTGTGTGTTTACTGATTATTTTGGGGGATTGAGAAATTATTTTTAGATTTATATTCTTAAATGAATGTTTTCAGTTATTTTTTCATGTTGCTGCTGCAGGTGCCATAGGGTCAGTTCCAGCTCATAGAGACCCCATGCACAACAGAACAACACAGTGCCTGTTCCGGCACCATCCTCACAGCCGTTGCTATGCTTGAGTCCATCATTGCAGTCACTATGTCACTTCATCTTGTTGAGGGTCTTCCCCTTTTTTGCTGACCTTCTACTTTATCAAATGTGATATCCTTCTCCAGGGACTGGTCCCTTCTGACAACATGACCAAAGTATGTGCATTGAAATCTGGCCATTCTCACTTCCAAAGAGCATTCCAAGGCATATACATTTGTTTTTCTGGCTTTCATGGTACTTAAACATTCTTCACCAACAGCACAATTCAAAGGCATCCATTCTTCTTCGGTCTTCCTTACACGTTGTCCAGCTGTCACGTACATATGAAGCTACTGAAAATACCATGACTTGGTCAGGTTCAACTTAGTTTTTAAAGTAACATCTTAACTTTTTAACACTTTCAGTAGGTTTTTGCAGCTCATATGCCCAGTGCAATGCATTTTGGTCTTTTGACTGCTGCTTTCATGGATATTGATTTTATATCTAAGAGAAAGGAGATCTTTAATCTTTGGCAACTTCAGTCTTTTCTCCATTTATTGTGATGTTGCTTATTGGTCCAGTTGTGACGATTCTTTTATCATACTCCAGAAAATTATGGCTGAATATTAGTAAAACTCTCTGTATAATTTGTAAATTTATCTATTTCTTTTTAGCTACCTCAAAGAAACTTTGCTTCCAAGAGAAAAATTTAGGAAGAATTACGTATTTGAAAAATAAATAAATAAACAAAATTCACTACTGTCAGGTTGGATTGGACTCATAATGAACCCTCCTTGGGTGATGACACAGTATCACTATGGAAGTAGATTGCCCAACCTTCCTTCCAAGGAGTGGCTAGTGGGTTTGAACCACTAGCCTTCTGGTTAGCAGTCAAATGCCTTAGGCACTATGCTACCAGCTCTATTGTTGACATATCGTTTTGCTAAAGATAATTCAAAAATAGCTGTATATACATATACAAAGAAGTTCCAGAAGTTCAAGCCAGATTAATAAGGAACATGGAAGGAGGGATATCTATCATTCCTAATATCAGATGGATCTTTTCCAAATGCAGAGAATAGTAGAAAGCTGTTTATCTGCCTTTTATCAGTTGCACAAAGATATTTGGCTGTATGGGTCATACCAAACTATAGATAACATTATGAAGAATGAGCATTCCAAAATACTTAATTTTGCTCATGTGGAATGTGTATGTGAATTAAGAGGCACTCGTTCAAACAGAACAAGGAGATACTGTGTGATTTCAAATGGAAAACATGTTCAGTAGAGTTGTATCCTTCCACCTTACTTTTTCAATCTGATATGGAGTAAATAATCTGAGAATTGGACTATATGAAGAAGAAGGCAGCATCAGGATTGGAGGAATACTTACTAACAACCTGCAATGTGCAGATGACACAACCTTGCTTGTCAAAATTGAAGAAAGCTTGAAGTACTTATTGACAAAAGTCAAAGGCTGCAACCTTCAATATGCATTACACCTGAACATAAAGAAAACAAAAATCCTCACGAATGGACCAATACACCAGATCATGATATATAGCAAAGAAATAAAAGTTTTCAAGAATTTTATTCTTCTTAGATCAGCAATCAAATACACATAGAAGTAGCAATCAAGAAATCAAATGACATACTCCATTTTGGGATAATCTGCTGCAAAACTCCTTTTTAAAGTGTTACAAAGGAATGGTGTCATTGATGACTAAAGTGCACCTGACCCAAGAAATGGTGCTTCCTGTCTCTTCATAAGCATGCAGAAGCTGGACAATGAAAAAGGAAGACCAAAGAAGAATTGAGGCATTTTACTGTGGTGTTGGTGAAGAATATTGAATATAATATGGACTGCCAGAATCAGTCCTTCTTGGAGGAAGGACAGTCTGAATGCTCCTTAGAAATGAAAACAGTGTGACTTAATCTTGCTTACTCTGGACACATCATCAGAGAAATAAAAAAATCTAGAAAAGAACGTCATGTTTGGTAAAGTGGTGGGTCATTGAAAATGAGGAAAATCATACATGAGATCTGGTAGTACAGTGTCTAAGCCATCTGATTGCTAACCAGAAGGTTGGAGGTTCAAACCCACAAGCCACTCTCTG
>NW_006922003.1:814080-822981 GCF_000298275.1 Orycteropus afer afer | reverse complement strand
AACAACAACAACAACAACATACATGAGATGATTGATACTGCAACAATGGGCTCAAAGATATCAATGATTGTGAAGATGGTGCAGGGATGAGCAACCAACAACAACATGAAGTTGAGAAATACATTTTTACAAAAGAGGAAACAAAATATTAAAAAAGCAATAAAGATGTATGGAAAAAAATATAAAGATGTTAAGTAATTCACTTATTAGGAATGAAAGAATGTCTTTAGATAATGCCTCAACCTTTTGAAATCTTGTTGTCTTTGTCTCAGAATAATAGAAAGACCAAAAAACTCCAAACTTACTGCCTTTGTGTCAGATCCGACTCATAGCGACCCCTTCTTGAGTTTCTGAGGCGGTATCTCTACGGGAGGCTTTTTTTTAATTTCATAAAGGGTACCTTTCAAAATATGCTAATGTTCACGTAAGTTTCGGGCTGAGATTTACAAGTGCTCCTGCTGCAGCACAAACTGTCTGCTTCTTTCTCTCTCCCAGAAGCAGCGGACTGTTGCTTGTGCCCTAGAAACAGGAGAAGTTCTTCCTTCTCTCCAAAAGCTGTAATATATTCTTCACTTGAAAGAGTATCTGAGCCATAGGAGAAGTTGCATGTTTGTACAACCCTGATGGTGACATTTCATATCTCCTGTCTTACCCCCAATTTTTCTTATGGTGTCCTATGGAAAGAGCTGGTGAGTGATGCTGACTCTCCTCATTTTGGGGGAGGACTTCCAAAGTTTCTACACTGTCAACATCAGAATTTAATAATTCTTAATATTTCAGTTGGTTTCTCTTACTCATTCTTATCATAATAAAACAACAAGCAAACTCACTGCCATCAAGTCAGTTCCGACTTATACTAACCCCTCCTTGGGTTTCCCAGGCAGTATCTCTACAGGAGTAGATTTCCCAGTCTTCCTTCTGAGGAGCAGCTGGTGGGTTTGAACCACCAGCCTTCTGGTTAGCAGTTGAATGCCTTACACACTTTGACCCCAGAGCTCCATTCTTATCATAATTGCCTCTTTACACTATGCTCTTCCAAAGGCACACAATTTGTGTGGCTTTTCTCTCCATAGAAGTATTTGTCACTATTTGTAATTCAGGTCCCCTGGTTTCCATGAAACTTCATGTCTTTGTTGGGCTTACAAAAACTCAAGGACTTACAGGCTTGCAAGGAACATTAAAAAGTATATTAATTTAGGAAATCAGCTATGTATACAAAGTTTTGGCTCTTTTCGCATGGCATTGTTCAATTGCTGATGGGCTCTCTTTTCTACATATCATAAAATACTTGATTATAGTTGATTCAAAAACAAACTTCAAGTTTATTTGACAAATAGAAATAAAAATATGGTATAAGGAACTCTGGTAGCGCAGTGCCTAAGGCACTTGACTGCTAATCAAGAGGCCGGTTGTTCAAACCCATCAGCCACTCCTCGGAAGGAAGATGTGACAATCTACTTCCATAGTGATACCTCCTCAGAAACCCAAGGAGGGGTCTCTATGAGTCGTGTCCAACTCGACAGCACATAACAACAACAACAACTTTATACTACATAATTTACACAGTTCACATTGTGTTACATAGACCTACTGAGACTATATTAAATAAGAATAAAATAAGAATTTATATTGAAAATAGCAAAGAAAAAAACCTGGGAATTATTATCAAAATCCAGAAATGGAATGATATCAATTAAAAAACTAAGAAAATATTATTATATCATCAACAAACATTTGTTAATTGTCTGTTGTGTGTAATGCATTGTTACATAAGCCCTGGAAGGTAATAGAGATGAGTAAGATATTCCTTGCTTTTAAAGTGATTAGTATCTTATTTTCGTTTCAGTATTATGGTGAATTATTGAATCTCTTTGCAATGTTTGGTTGAATATTTAAAACTAATTATTTTGTTTTCCATTTTTTCTCTCCAACAGGCAAATTATATGTTTAGAAATATTCAGCTCTGCTTCTTCGAAGCTAAATATATTTTCTTTCTGTTTTCAACTGAAGAGAAGAAAATTATTTGATCCATGATTAAGGAGACATTGTGATCTTGAAGGGAAAAACAACTCTCATATTTAGTGAGTCATTTTATATACCAATTGCCATTTCTATGACTGCTGTAAACTGCTATTTTTCTTTTATGATAGGAATCTACATAATCACAGAGAAAGCATGTTATGGAGGAACTAAGATACATTTAAAACCTTTTTAAAACATTTGATTTTCATTAAAATTACATAAGTGTCTAAGCTCAAAATATTTTAAGGAAATTTCAAAAGTATGCATTCAAATGTTGATTAATGATGGCATTTATGATGGTTTGTTTATCTTTCATCATAGACTAGGAATGGTGTAATTCTAATGCCATCACTTAGAAACTTGATATTTATGATATATTATTAAATTACTAAAGTGTTATATCCTAAACATAGAATTTGAGATAATCAGAGCATTTTCTTAGGAAGCAACTGGATGCATTTTATGCTTCATTGAAATCTCTCTAAAAAGAATCTATGACTGATATGTAAGCCCATCTCTTTAAGATTTTTAAGCTTTCAGTTATAAAGTTACTATATAAATGCCTTGGTACATTAGATTCCTTTCTACTGAACAGCTATCCAAAATAATGTTCTGGTGAAAATCTTCAAGACAAAAGATTATTGTTAATTGTCATTTTAAAAATTATTGGGCCACAAAGGAATATTTTAAGGCTTCTGTAGAAAGAGATATGATTTTCAGTTGTTTTTATTCGGGAAGTTAAGCTTAATATTTCACTGTGTTCAATATAGAAATTTAAGAATGAAGTAACTAGATACAGGGATGCATAGCTTAATGTTCACTATACATTCTGTGAAATAAGACATTAGGTGATTTGAATGTTTTGCAAACACCTGTGTTTGTGGAGTGAGGAGCTCCTAGACTCACTGGTCCTGGGGGCTGTTGTGTGGTCTGCAGAGGAAGGCCAGGGCAGTTCCCATTGTGGATATTTCAAGTGAGCGCTTGAGTGAACCCTAAATGTCTGTCATCATCTTCTTTGCTAAGCCAGCTGCAGGAGGCCCAGCTCATGTGTGAGGACCTGCCCAGGAAGGGACAATGTAGGCCAAGGGGGTTGAGGCACCATTGCATTGGTGCCCTATGGTACCACGTCAGGCAAAACATAGCAACTAGACACTCTGAGTCATGAAAGCAAAGAAGGCCAGGGTTGGGAATTTGGGCCTGGACCTCCATTGTTGCAGACTAGATAAGAGCTTCTGGACCATGTCCAGAAGCCGGGGAAATATGGGGCTCCAACCTCAAGACCAAGGTCTGGCATCTTGGCACTCAGACAGCTGGGTTCCCTGGCCCATGAACATATATGTGGTCAGACTAGTCCAAAAGAAAGTTAAGAAAAACATAGCTAAATATATATGTAGAACAAGAATTAAGAGGGGACTAGAAAAGACTTAGAACTGTGAGATAATATGTAAATAATATGTCATAAGAGGTCAATAGAGTCTAAATTGGAGCATACAATATAAAAAGTTATAACAACCATTAACATTTCACATTTTTTCTAAGGTTATCTGAATCTTTCAAAAAATAAAATTCATTGCAAAGAAGAATCACTTACCTATTTGTTCCTATGGCTATTATAACAAATTACCACAAACTGAGTAGTTTAAAACACACACACAAAAAATTATCTTATAGATTTTGATAATCAAAAGTCAAAAATCAGTCTGAGTGAGTAAGAATTAAGCTATATTGAGAGTTGTGTTCCTTGTGGAAACTGTAAAGAAGAATCCATTTCCTTGCCTTCCCCAGCTACTGAAAGCAGTCTGTATTTCTTGGCTCATGGCCCTGCGTCACTTTGACTTCTGATTTCATCACCCCATCTCTCTTTGACACTTCTGCCTTCCTCTAAGATCCAAGGGTTCTTGTTATTGTATTAGATCACCCAGATAAGCCAGGATTAACTTCTCATTTAAAAATCTTTACTTATATTTGCAAAAGACCCTTTTGTCATGGGAGATAACATATTCACAGGTTTCAGGTTTTGAGAATTGCTGCTGTTAGGTGCCGTAAGATTGGTTTCAACTCATAGGAACATTAGGTACAACAAAAGGAAACACTGCCCAGTCTTATGCCATCCTCAAAATTGTTGCCATGCATAAACCCATTGTTGTAGCTACTGTGTCAATCCATCTCATTGAGGGTCTTCCCCATTTTCACTGACCTCTACTTTACTAAACATGATATCTTCTCCAGGGATTGGTCCCTCTTCATATGATCAAAGCATGAAAGACAAAGTCTGACCGTTCTTGCTTCTAAAGAAGACTCCGGCTCCACTTCTTTCAAGACAGATTTGTTCATTCTTCTGGCAGTCCACAGAATTTTCAATATTCTTCACCAACACAATTGAAACACATTAATTGTTTGGTCTTCCTCATTGATTGTCCAACTTTCACATTCATATGAAGTTATTGAAAAGACAATGGATTGGTTAAGGTGCACCTTAGATTTCAAAGTGACATCTTTGCTCTTCAACAGTCTAAAGAGGTGTTTTGTAGATTTTCCCAATGCAACATATCGTCTGATTTCTTGACTGATGATTCCATGGCTGTTGATTGTGAATACAAACAAAATGAAATCCTTGGCAGCTTTAAACTTTTCTGCATTTATCATGCTTATTGGTTCAGGTATGAGGATCTTTTGTTGTTGTTGTCTTGTTTTGTTTTTATTGAGGTAAAATCCACACTGAAGTCTTTGATTTTCATCAGTCAGTGCTTCTAGTCTTCACTTTCAGCAAGCAATGTTGTATCATCTGCACATCTCAGGTTGATAATGAGTCTTCCTCCAATCCTGATTCCACATTCTTCTTCACGTACTGTAGTTCCTTGGATAATTTGCTCAGTCTACAGGTTGAATAAGTATGATGGAAGTATTTAACACTGACACACAACTTTCTTGATTTTAAACCATGCAGTTGTTCAAACAATTGGTTCTTGGTCTATGTACAAGGTCTACATGAGCACAATTAAGTGTTCTGAAATTCCTATTCTTCCAGAACACTATATCAATACTTTGTTATGATTCAAACAATAATATGCCTTTGTATAGTCAATAAAACACAAGTAAACATCTTTCTGGTATTTGTTTTCTGCCAAGATCCATCTGACATCACTAGTAATATACCTTTTGAATCCTATTTGAATTTCTAGAAGTTCCTTTTCTATGTACAGCTGCAATTATTTTTAGCAAAATTTTACTTGCTTATGCTATTAATATTAATACCATTGGTTCTTGATCATATGCTACCTCCTGAAATGGTTGAGCATTGACAATTTCTTCTTGTTACAGTGACTCTGTGTATTCCTTCTATCTTTTCTGATGCTTCCTGCATCATTCAGTATTTTTCCCATAGAATCCTTCAATATTGGAACTCATGGCTTGAATTTTTTCTTCAGATCTTTTAGTTTCAGAAATACTAGGCATGTTCTTCTCTGTTGATTTTCTAATTCTAGGTATCTGCACATTTCATTATAATACTTAACTATGTCTTCTTGAGCCACCCCTTGAAATGTTCTGTTCAGCTCTTTTACTTCATTATTTCTTCCATTCACTTTAGCTACTATTGGTTCAAGAGCAAGTTTCAGAGTGTCTTCTGGCATCCATTTTGGTCTTTTCTTTCTGTTCTATGGTTTTAACAACCTTTTGCTTTCTTCCTTTATGGTGTCCTTGATATCATCCCACAACTCATCTGGTCTTTGGTCATTGATGTTCAATGCATCAAATCTACTCTTCAGATGGCCTCTAAATTCAGATGGGATATACTCAAGGTCATATTTTGGCTCTGGTAGACTTGATTTAAGTTTCTTCAGATTCCACTTAAACTTGCATGCATATCACAGTCATTCCTCTATAAATTTCACAGAAATGTATAATTAAATATTTGTATCTAGTAGTCATATAAAGAAAGCTATGTTTTCCTCTCTTTTTAAGAAAACCAAAATTTGAATGGGAGATATTAAAGCTCAAATTTACTAAATGTCGATTTCTCACCCCTATTCTAGGACTTTTTTTTTTTTTTTTAATTTGTTGTCATCTTTAATGCTTCCATATTTTATTTTTTACATGAGGTGTGTATATTAATTTTACAAAAAAAATGAGCTCCATTTTTTGAAGTTTACTATATAAAAAATGATATAATGTAGGGCTATATTTCAGTAATACTAAGGAAAATGATAACATACCTAGTCCATAGTCATGGACAGAAAATAGTGTTTATTAAAATAAAATGTAAAATTGAGACAGGGAATTGGTTCAATGAATGCTTCAGGAGAGAACATTGGGAAATATTGAAAGATTATATAAACTTGCATCACCATGAAAAGATACTTTTTAAAAAATATATAGGAACACATTACATAGGTGTCATTTCTATACTCTAGGTACATGCTGGGAGCTCTGGTGGCATAATGCCTAAAGCATTTGACTGCTAACCAGCATTTGACGCCTCAGAAGGAATATTGAGCAACCTACTTCTGTAGTGATACTGCCTCGGAAACCCGAGGAGGGGTCACTATGAGTCAGATCTTACTCGACATCAGTGAGTTTGTTTCTCGTTTTTTTTTTTTTAGGTACATACTAGATCTCAAAAATACAAAGAAACTAAGGCAAAAAATTAATCTGGAACCATTTCTATTTTAGTAGCTCAGATTTCTTTATCTAGAAAAGAGGAAGTTGTTTATAGCAATTTAATGGTCCTGTGAGAAAGAACTAGAAAAGCCAAATTGCCAACATGAAGAAGAATAAAATGGCTGTTTAAATATTATAGAGCTGCTGAATCAAAAAGAACTAGAAGGGCTCAGATTCTGGAGAGGAGAAAACCATAATGAGTTGAGCTTACCTTTTGCTGACATTTTTCCCTGAAATTGTTTGTCACTTTGGGGTTCAGGACAAAAACTTAAAAAAAATCTATTTATTATCTGGGCAGAGGGACACTGCTAAAGAAAAGAAATTAACAGAGCTATTAGAAATCTTGTTAAACAATATTGGGAAATGGAGAGACCAAGATATCAGTGAGAAGGGACAGTCACACAAGTTAGACTGATGATTGATATTTGGCCAATTTTCTGCTTAACACAAGTGCTGAATTGTGAAGCTTCAAAAGGCTTCAAATTGTGAAGGTTTAAGAAGATGGACTTAAATAGCCTTTGAAAATAAGATAGCATCTGACTCCTAGTGAGCCCTAGAGGCCAGAATAAAACTGCCTCATTATGTTTCCAAGGCTGTAAATCTTTATGGATGTAGCGTGCCTCATTTTTCTTCTTTGCAGCAGCAGTTGTGTTCAAACCACTGACCTATCATTAACAGCTGAGCGCTCAACCACTACACCACCAGCATTCTTTCATTAAATGATGAAGTGTGGAAAAGAAGAAAACATTCCACACCTGGGGGTGTAGGAACTTTTTTGTCATTCCACCTTGAATTGTCATGTGTGAAATACACCGAAGATATGTTTCAAAAAAGAGACATATCACAAAACAGCCCTACAAAAACAGGAGAAAGTGATATCTTCAAAATAATTATGATCAGTGTTTATTTTCCCTAAGGTATAATACAATGGTTACTTACATGTATATATGACTTCTTTCTTTCTTCCAATTTCTTTCTCTAAAGTTGATGTGTACTTTGATTAATATAAGCAAACTCAAGGCTATAAATAAAATTAGGAAGCCAATCAAGTCAATATTATTGGTGAAATTCTTGAAGAGAAATAATATCAAGCACTGTTAAAGAATTTAATACTGTAAGCTCTCATTCTATACGAATTGATTTAAAATAATTTTTCCCTTGGTCTAGAAAGTGATTCATTTTTAAATTATCATGTTTTCTTTTTTTCATTAAAATGGCCATTTCTGGGATTTTTTTTTTTTTTTTCCTTTCCTTGCATGTAGGGTTGCTAAGCAACAGGCCTGAAAATGTTTTTGTTGACGATTAACATAATTCTGTGTGGTCCCAAAAAGCATAGGCACTTTCCAAATCTTTTTTGAGCTATCATATCACATTATGCAAGGCATGCTCTGGAAATAACAATTTTCTGTATAAATAAAAGTTATGTATAGTATGCAGGCACTCTCGTTTATATTTCAAAATATCTTTTCAGTCAATAACAGTTGTGATAACAAGATTATAGCTAAAAGTAAACATACAGAATGTGTAATTAATTTGGAAGGTGGTGATAAAAATTAATTTTAATATATATGAAACACAATCAGAAATATGGATTAAACCAACTCTTATCCACATGATAAGGATTATGTAAGAATTATACTAGTAATTAATTAGTTCACAAAAAATCCCATACTATTGTAGTTATTTAAATTGAAATATTTTATATGCATCACATTTTATTGTAGTTAATATACTCCATGACCTCTATACACAGAATCATGAAAATATCTATATATAAGTTATCTGAGTGGAATAATTAACAGCAATTTCAGAGGAAGATGTACAAATGTTTCCAGGAGAAATGGAAATAAAAAAAAATAAATAAAGATTGCTTGTTGCATGAAAAGTATAAGATCATGAAATCAAATGTTCAGGGTTAATTATTATAGCAGAGAGATCACGGAATATATCTAATATAATGCACAATAATTTTTGTGTGTACACACACACACACACACACACATAAATATAAATAAATCACAGGCCTAGAGATGAACTGGGGTTGCAGGGAATAGGAAAGATCACTCATGTTTTCTTTCCTAATTTTGATATCACATTACATAATAGGCAAGCTGATGATAAAGGGAAAAAAAAATCTTTTTTATTTCACTCAGCTTTTGTGAAGTTCTGTCAAAAAATTTAGTTTAGAGATGTAGACTGTATTGGAAGTTTCTTCTGAAT
>NW_006922003.1:805525-808589 GCF_000298275.1 Orycteropus afer afer | reverse complement strand
TAATTATTTTATTTTCATTTAGTTTTTATACCAATTATGGATTACATATATGAACTCAAGCATTGCTGTCCCTATGCATTTTTGGATGGTACTCCATCAATAGCCACGAAAACCTTGAGCTTTGGAGATAGGCTGCTTAAATGTGAATTTGCAATTTACATTCTGTGTGAAGTTACTTTATTAGTCTTTATCCTTTTTTTCACATATAAAGTAAGTATAATGAAATGGCATATTATATAAAATTACCGTTAGAACTATCGGAGATAATCAATATAAAAGGACCAAGAACCACAGCAATTGAACAATGAATGTTAGCTATTATTATTTTTTGTTGCTACTATCCAAAACAGCAGTCATTTTTAATTGTACTGCTTATTTGAGATCCAAATTTTTAAATAGTAAAAGAGATTGTATGAATTAGGGTGAGTGTATAATACTGGAATAAACTTTAAGCAATAGAGACATTTCATTATTTTGTATCTCCAGTAATCTAGATATAAGTGTTTTTACTTCTGATCCAAGAACTAATTGAAAAATCAATCTTTTACTCTCTTTAAAAAACTTGTGTTAGCTTTCTGTACTGAGGCTTGTCACTTCATGGTCTCAATATGGCTGCCAAAGCTCCAAGCACCACATGATCAGAAAAACCACATTAAAGGCAAGGGGAAGAAAAAGCCAAATTTTCTGTTCTTTCATTTCTTAACCAAAGGAGAATTGTCCCTAAAATTTCACTTATTATATCTCTTCTTCAGACTCATGGATGAGAGTAAAGCCACATTCTTACTCCTTAACCAGTAATGTAAAAATTCTTTACGGTAAATCTTTACGGAAGTAGATTTTCTGTTTTTCTTCTGTGAAGTGTCTGGTAGGTTTAAACTGCCAGTCTTCTGGTTAGCAGTCAAATACCTTAGGCACTGAGCCACCAGAGGTTCTTAGTAATGAGTAGAGGACACATACTTACCACACTTGGCTTAGAGAAATAATAACTCATGCCTAGGTCTAATGAAGATGTTTGTCATAATACAGCATATTGAGGTTTAAACAACATTTGGATTTCATAAATTGAGAAAGACACATATTTGGTTTGCCAACCAACAGCACCTGAAACCAACAGTGCTTCTCTGATTGGTTGTTCTGATTTACTGGCAATTGTAAGGGAGTTAGTCAGCTTCATTTTTGTAAGGAGCAGCTTCTACAGAATGTTAATTATTTGGTAAATGTTTTATCACACTATTTTTTATAATTTTCAAAGATTGCATGATTTTAAGTCTCATTAATTTTAATAAGTCATATTGATCTTAATCTATGTTGAAAGATAATTCCTAATAGCTAATTGCCATTTTAAGTGAAGAAATAACTAGGTATTCTTTAATAAAACAGTGTCTCAAAAGTTTATAAAATTTAAAGGTGTTGAAAGTGCTATATACATTAACACTGAGAAAGATTATTTAGAACTCAAAATGCAAATTCCCAAAATACAAGTTTTATTAATCTGATTCTGTTTATGTCTCTAGATAAAATTTTATATAACATTTGCTGATAAATCAAATTCATTACAAATAGTAAAAGTGTGAGCAGAATACACAAGCACTAACATAAATGCATGTGATTATATTTAAAATAGCTGAAGATGTTGAATAGATTAAATATATTAACATGCAATTCTGTAGAGAAGCTCAGAAAGGCATGCCTAAATGCTAGCTATTTCATTTGCTTAGATAAATAGAATTCATAATGCAGTAGAACCACAGAAGATTGCAAGAATAAATTTTACATTTCTGTCAGATATTAAAAAGTTTGCATGAAATGAAGTTTCTCTCCTAATCCATATCAATTTGTAAAGGTAGGTAATTCAGCTTGCCACAAGAAATACATCCTTAAGAAGCATAACAAAATCCAATTTACCAGTAAAATCCATTTAAATTAAAATCAAAGACTAATCTTCATATAATTCCTTACTTGTACTATAATGATGAAAACTGAACAGATACCCACAGAGAACACTTATTTATCTTGATTATTGTCATTTTCACTTGATAGAAACTATCTTTATAGACAAGAAAAAGTATATAGAAAGATCACATTATTTGCTGCTTATAACCAGTAAAAAGTAATCTGGTGGCACTGTGTTTAAAGCATTGGTCCACTTACCAAAAAGTCAGCAGTTTGATTACACCAGCTACTCTGGAGGAGATGAAGCAGTCTCTTTCCCTAAGGGTTTGCAGCCCTGGAAACCCTATGGGGCAGTTCAACTCTGTGCTCTAGGGTTGCTATGAGTTATAATTGACTTGATGGCAGTGGGTATAACCAGTAAAATCTAAAGCTATACTAGGGCAAAAAATGATTATTCATCTTTTCTCACATTCACTGAGAATGAATTATGGAATGATTTTATCTAAAACAAAAGCTGAAAAATATAAAATCTTTCCAATTCCCAGAAAATGTTCCTAAGTAACTATGGACAATTGTTAAAATTGCTATCCTTCTGAAGATGATGTAAAATGTGGTATATAACATAAATTGACACAGAATTCTGAAATTATATTCAAATGTAAATGGCCTAGAGTAGTTCAGGAAATCTTGAAGAACTGAAGAGGAATTGCATTATTAGTTATTAAATATTATTTTAAAGCAACATTTGATGGTTTTGATTAGGGAAATTACATGAGATGATAATATAAGTTTTAAAAAAATCACTCTAGCTTCTTTTTGAGAACGGAGTGAATGGCTTAAGGACACACTGAAAAAGATCAGTTTGGAAGTTTTAGGGATAATTTAAAAAAAAGAGAGAGATTTCTAGCTGCTAATATCAGTGGTGTTAATAAAAACTGGAAAGTTTCTGATTATATTTTGAAGATAAATACAATAGAAGTTGCAGATAATTTGGATGTGGGATAAAATAAAAGTGAATGGGATAGGCACAGATATGGATCTCTTCCCGTCAATTCCAGATAGCTGTCCTCTAAATTCTTGACAGAGATGAATAAGCACTTGCAGTGCTGCATGTGTTTTGTTGAAGCACTTCAATTGGTATTTCACCAGTTTCTGGAGCTGTGATTTTTTT
>NW_006922003.1:801972-804865 GCF_000298275.1 Orycteropus afer afer | reverse complement strand
TGATGGTTTTGAAGCAGGGCACCAATCTTATGACTAATATCCTTTATTTTGTGTGCAGCTATTCAGCTAAAAGTTGATCTCAGGGGACAGGCTAGATTTGAAGTCTGACATAAGCTATGGTATTTACAGTCACCTCATATGTATGAAAACGTTGGTCAATTAATAAGGAAGACCAAAGAATTGATGCCTTTGAATGATGGTGCTTGTAAAAAATATTTAACATACCCTGGACTGCCAAATGAAGGAATAAATGTGTCTTAGAAGAAGTACATCCAGAATGCTCCTTAGAAGAAAATATGACAAGACAGTCTCATGAACTTTGCACATGTTATCAGGAGGGACCAGTTCTTGGAGAAAGACTTCATGCTTGTAATGTAGAGGATTAGTGAAAAGGAGGAAGACTGTCAATGAGCTGGACTGGCACAGTGGCTGTGACAACAGACCACTTACACATAGGGAGGATAGCTTAAGACTGGGCGATATTTTGTGCTTTGTTGTGCATAGGGTCGTTATGAGTCAGAACTGACTTGACAACATCTAACAACATTTTAAAAAATGGGCTGCAGCTTTCTCTGATTAGTTCCTTTTCTATCTTTGTTTGGGGTGTTACCTAGCACCATTGCAAACTGGCTATATGAGTGAGCATTCCCACTGTTATCGGCTATATTCTCATTGGTTCTGTGCCTTCCTCCTTCCACCTCTCCATCACTTTTGGACTCACTGTTTCTCCAATATCTCGTGGCTCTTTAGAGTTTTGAGATGTGCTTCTTTTTATTCATCATTCTTATTCATTGTTTAGTTTGCTCACTGCTGGAGGAGTAAACAAGACCCTTCATTTATTTCGCCATCTTGCTCCACCTCTCTTTCCTGTCTTTTTAACCATCACTTGCTTCCTTCATGTATAATGTCTTTGATGACAGCACACAACTCTTCTGGCCTTTGGTCATTAGAGCTCAGTGCATCAGATCTATTCTTCAGAATAAATTTCAGTCTTTAAATTTAGGTGGATGTATTCGTTGACTCTCTTGACTTGCTTTAATTTTCTTCAGTTTCAACTTGAGCCTGTACACAAAAGATTGATGTGTTCCACAGTCAACTCTTGTTTTTGTCTTGACTGATAATATTATTATGTAGTTAAATTCATTTTGCATCAAATATACAGTGATCCATGTTCATAGTTGTGTTGTTGAAAAAAAAAATAAAAAGTTTCCAATAAATAAGGCATTGGTCTTGCAGAATATGTCATGTGATTTCTGTCAATCCTATCAGCAAGTCTGTATTTTCCAGCTATTGATTCTTCTTTTGTTTCCACCTTTCTCCTTCAAATTACCAGTAATCATCAATGCATTATGGTTGCACATTTGATCAATTTCAAATGGCAGTAGTTCATAAAAATCTTCAATTTCTTCATCTTTGGTGTTCTTAGTTGGTGCATATATTAAAAAAAAAAAAATAAGTCATATTAAATAGTCTTCCTTGTAGACTGTAAATATTAGCCTATCCTTGATAGCATTGCACTTCAGGATAGATAGATCTTTACATGTTTTCTCTGAATATGAATGTAATGCCATTCTTCAATTTTTCATTCCTGGTAGAATAGACCATATGATGGTTGGATTCAAAATAGTCAATACCAGTTCATTTCAGCTCAGTGATGTCTAGGATATCAATCTTCAAGTGTGCTATTTCATTTTTTGACTATTTTCAATTTTTTCTCATTCATACTTTTATATTCCATGTTTAATTATTAATCAATTATTACAGCTTTTGATTCTCTGTCTCAGTCTTGACCCATCAGCATGTGAATTTTCAGAAGGCTTTAGCTTTCCCGTGTTATTAAGATTGACTCTACTGCAGGAAAAAGCTTTTCCCAAGTTGTGATTCTACTAAGAGGAGACAGCTCTTCACAGTTTGTATTTTGAGAGACTTTCAACCTGGAAAGCTCATATTCCAGCATATATCAAACAATTTTTTTTTTGTTGCTCATAGACTTTTCACTGGCTAATTTTAGGAAGCATATTGCTAGGCCTTTTCCTAGCCTGTCTTACTCTAGAAGGTCCCCTGAAACTTCCACTATGAGTGACCTTACTGGTATTTGAAATAAATACTGGTGGCATAGCTTTCATCATCATAGCAACATACAAGCCCCCACAGCATGAATAATTAGCAGATGGATTGTGGTTTAAAATTAGAAAACTTGTGAGACAGGTTTGTATTTTTTAAGCATATTTATTCAATCCGTATGCCAAACAAATAATTCAAGAAGATGAACCATATGAAGAACAACATGACATCAAGTTTGGATGTCATTAACAACCTAAGATATGCAAATGACACAAACTTGCTTGCTAAAAGTGAAGGTGACATGAAGCATTTACTGAAGAAGATTAAAAAAAAAAACAAAAACTAAACTACAGCCTTAAAAAACTAACCTACTGATTACACTCAAACCTAAATACAAAAATCCTTATAACTGGACCAGTAAACAAATATATTGAAGTTAGTGGCAAATATATTGAAGTTGTAAAGGATTTCAATTATTGAATCAATAACCAATGCCTTTGGAAGCAGCAGTCAAGCTATCAAATAACATATCATATCAGGATAATTTGTTGCAAAAGACCTCTTTAAAGTGTTAAAAATCAAAGATGTCACTTTAATGACCAAGGTTCACACAATCCAAGTCATAGTATTTTTAATTGCCTCACATGCACACTGTAACTGGGGTGAAAAAAAAAAAAAAAAAGACCAAAGAGAATTGACATATTAGAATTGTGGTGTTAGTGAAAAATGTTGAATATATCTTGAACTGACAGAAGAACAAACAAATCCATCTTAGAGGACATACAGCCAGAATGCTCCTTAGAAGTGAGGATGACAAACTTTTTCTTCC
>NW_006922003.1:799135-801067 GCF_000298275.1 Orycteropus afer afer | reverse complement strand
CTACAGATACATATATACATATACCACTGTATTTAATTTTTTGTATATTTAGATACAACCACTCATCTGTCAGTGTGTTGAACTGTGTAGTCTTCTGTGTTGCTGTGAGGCTGAAAGCTATGCCACCACTATTTCATGCTAGACAGGTATTAGCAGTGTGTCCATACTAAGATAGACTGGGAAGAAGGATAAGGCCATCCACTTCTGAAAAATTTGCCTTCTGACAACCTTATCACTCTCAATGAAATACTATGTGATGTATTATTGTAAAACTTTATGAATAGCAGTGAAACGTTCTCTGATACAGTAACAGAAGATAAGCCCCCTCAGATTTGAAGGCACTGAAAATATGACTGGGGAAGAGCTACCTACTCAATATGGAGTTGAACTTAATAATATGGATAGAGTAAAGCTTTTAGGACCTTCATCTGCTGATGGGGCATGACTCAAAATGGGAAGAAGCAACTGTAAACAATTTTTTAATCCTTGGAACATGGAATGTACAAAGTATGAATCTAGGAAAATTGGAAGTTATCAAAAATGAAATTGAACACAAAGTTTGATAACCTAGGCATTTGTGAGCTGAAATGGTTCAGTTTGGCCATTTTGAATCACACCATTGTCTAGTCTACTATACCAAAAATGGCAAACTGAAGAGGAATAGTGTTATATTCAACATACAAAAAGAACATTTCTACATCTATCCTGAAGTATAATACTATCACTGATAAGATAATATCCATATGCCTACAAGGAAGACCAGTTACTACTACTATTATTCAAATATATGTGTGTGAAACACCAAAGCCAAAGATGAAGAAATTGAAGATTTTTACAAACTACTACAGTCTGACATTGACCAAAGATGCAATCAAGATGCATTTATTACTACTGGTGATTAGAATGAAAAAGTAGAAAACAAAGAAGAATCATTGGTAGTTGCAAAATATGGCCTTAATGATAGAAATGATGTTGGAAATTGTGTGATAAGAGTTTTGCAAGACAAACTACTTTTTCACTGCAAATACCTTTTGTCAACAATATAAATGTTGGCTATACACAGGAACTTCACCAGCTGGAATACACAGGAATCAGACGGACTACATCTGTGGAAAAATATGGTGGAAAAGCTCAATATCATCAGTCAGAACAAGGCCAGGACCTGATTGTGGAACAGATCATCAATTGTTCCTATACAAGTTAAAATTGGAGCTAAAGGAAATGAAAAACCTCCATCTGAGCCAAAATATGAGTTGGAGTATGTTCCATCTGAATTTAGAGATCATCTGAGGAATAGATTTGATGCATTTAACACCAATGATCGAAGACCAGAGGAGCTGTAGGATGACATCAAAAACATAATACATGAAGAAAGCAAAAAGTTATGCAGACAGGAAAGGAAGAAAAGACCAAGATGAATGACAGAAGAAACTCTGAACAGGGAGTAGATAAAGCTAAAGGAAGAAATGATAAAATAAAAGAGCTGAACAGAAGATTTCAAAGAATGGCCTGAGAAGACCAAGCTAAGTATTATAATGAAATGTGCACAGACCTGGGGCTAGAAAACAGAGGGAAGAATAGACTCATCAATGATCAATCTGAAAGAACTAAAGAAAAATTCAAGTTCTGAGTAGGAATATTAAAGAATTCTCTGGGCAAAATATTGAATGATGCAGGAAGCATCAAAGAAGATATAAGGAATACACAGAGTCACTTACCAGAAAGAATCAGTCAATGTTCATCTGTTTCAGGAAGTGGCATATGATCAACAACTAGTGGTACTGAAGGAAGAAGTCCAAGTTGCACTGGAGGAATGGGAAAAACACAAGGCTTTAAGAATCAATGGAATGGAGTTCCAGCACGATGGCAGACTAGGCAGAAAGACTGCACAGACCCTTTTCAACAAAGAAAAGGGAAGCCAATTAACACAGA
>NW_006922003.1:795975-796441 GCF_000298275.1 Orycteropus afer afer | reverse complement strand
TTTTGCACATATAGTACTGCATTGTCACTGAAGGCAAGCATGGGTATAGGGGTGGATAGATGGGTGGACAAGCTAAATGGTTAGGTATGTCTATGAAATGAGGAGTGTATCTAAGAACATATATAGGGTGGGCAGACAGTGGTCCTATAAGTTTATGTGAATGATCAGAATTCCCAAGTGTATAGTAGAGTTGACAAGGGGAAAGTTGTTGTCACTGCTTGGTCACAGCCAGCTACCCAGAGGGACCAAGTAGTTGAACCTGCAGGCTTGGGATAGTCGCAGGGAACATCAAACTCAATTGCCAAAACTTACTATATAAAACATTGTTCCACCTCCTACTTTGGCGAGTAGCAAGTGGGATTTTAAAAGCTAGCAAGCTGCCATCTAGATGCAATGATGGGTCTCTCCTAGCCCAGAGCAAAGAAGAATGAAAAAAACCAAAATTCATAGAAAAAATTAGTCCTAG
>NW_006922003.1:793709-795189 GCF_000298275.1 Orycteropus afer afer | reverse complement strand
TTTGAAAGACAGCTATCTGGCCAACTGACTGGAAGAAATCCATACTTGTGTCCATTACTAAGAAAGATGATCCAACAGAATGTGGAAATTATTGTACGTTATCATTAATATCACATGCAAGTAAAATTTTGCTGAAGATAATTCAAAAATAGTTGCAGCAGATATTGACCAAGAAGTTCCAGAAATTCAAGATGGATTCATAAGAGACATGGAATGAGGGATAGTATTGCTTATGTCAGATAGATCTTGACTGAAAATAAATATTATCAGAAAGATGTTGACCTGTGTTTTATTGACTATGCAAAAACATTTTACTGTGTGGTTCATAACAAATTATGGATAACATTGTGAAGAATGGGAATTCTGGAACTCTTAACTGTGTTCATGGGGAACCTGCACCTAGAGCAAGAGATTGTTGTTCAAACAGAAAGAGGGGATACGGAATGGTTTAAAATCAGCAAGTGTGTATGTTAAGTTTGTGTTCTTTCACTGACTTATTATATTTGTATGTTGAGAAAATAATCCAAGAATCTGGATAATGTGAAGAAGAACCTGGCATCAGGATTGGAGGAAGAATCATTAACAACCTGTGATATGTGGATGTCACAACCTTATTTGCTGAAAGTGAATATGTCTAGAAGCAGTTACTGATGAAAATCAAAGACTACAATCTTCAGTATGGATTACAACTTAACATAAAGAAAATGAAAATCCTCACAACTGGACCATAATGCAACATCATGATAAATTGAGAAAAGATTGAAGTTGTCAGAGAATTCATTTTAATTGGATCTACAATCAGCACCCATGGAAGTAGCCATCAAGAAATCAGACACCCTATTGCACAGGGACAAATCTGGTGCAAAAAACTCTTCAAAGCATTGAAGAGCAAAGACATCACTTTGAAGACTAAAGTGCACTTATCCTAAGCCATGATATTTTCGGTCGCCTCTTGTGCATGAGAAAGGCAGACAATAAATGAGAATGACCAAAAAACTGTGATGCCTTTGACTTGTGCTGTTGGTGAAAAGTACTGAAAATACCATGGACTGCCAGAAGATTGAACAAATCTTTCCTAGAAGAAGTGCACTTGGAAAACTCCATGGAAGGAGGAATGGACAGACCTCATCTCACCTATTTTGGTCACATTGTCAGAAGGGACCATTCCCTGGAGAAGGATATCGTGTTTGTTAAATTAGAGGGTCATTGAAAAAGGAAAAGACCCTGAATGCAAAGGATTGACACAGTGGCTGCCACAATAAGTTTAAGCATAGCAAGGGTTTTGAGGGTGGCGTAGGACTGGGCAGTGTTTTGTTCTGTTTTATATAGGTTCACTATGAGTAGGAGCTGATGGCACCTAACAACAACAACATATATATGTAGGCTGTGGCAAAGATGTAAAGATATTTACTTGTAGTATTTTGGGGTAGGATGGCTGTCTGCATGTTACACAGACATGAAATTGAAAATGATATATGCT
>NW_006922003.1:790524-793539 GCF_000298275.1 Orycteropus afer afer | reverse complement strand
TACAAGTATATCAGTGAGGCCTCGTTAATTATTTCAGAAATCTTAATAAATGATGTGGCTCCAAACCCTATTGTTTTATTTATTTATGTGTACAAAATACATTTTTTAAGGCATTTCATTTTTATATCTCTGTCACAAGGCTATGCCTTAACTTCTGAACTTTTACTGGCTGGAGAGTCTAAAAATGAAAACCAGTTTTACTTTCTTATACAGCATATCCCAGACTAGGTCCTGCATAGTACTGCTCACTTCTATTTGTAAACTGGCCATTTCTTTCTTTCTTTTGACCCCTACAAATACTTATTTGATTCTTTCTATACAGTCCTAAGGCACATGACACATATTTTAGGTTTTTGTTATGGCAGCACTCTACTTCTAGGTTCTAGTATCTTGATCCTCTAGCTGTTGCCTCGGTAATGTTCAGTGACAACACCTGCCTGTTCAAACCTCAGTGGCATACTTGTGTTTCTTTCCTGAATCAGTTGAGGTCAGGCTTGGAGAAGTGGATCTTCTTTAAACTGTGAGTTTGGCTAGGTTTCTCCCCTGACTATGAGTTTGTCTCAGCTGGGGTCCACACGTGTTCATTCTAAGGCTAAGCCTAATTGGATCCATTGTTTCTTGGGAAAAGCCTTTTTCATGGCAATGGCAGAAATTATAGGGGACAAGCCTATCCACTCAGACTTACTCAAACCTCCTCTCATATCACTTTTGATAGCATACCCTTGGGAAAAGCAATTCATATGGTAAAGAGTGTAGATGCTAGGAGGAATGTAAACATGGTAAATATAATGCAATCTACCACAATAAGATATGAGGGAATTTCTGAATTGTTCATGCAAGAAATGAGGAAATGACAATTTTTTGTTGATATATATAAATATAATAATAATATAATATATATATATATATATTATAGATACATATATTTTTTGTTATTTTATACACACACACACACACATATTTCACTGCCATTGAGTTGATTCCAACTCAGACCACTCCTTGGTTGTCCAAGGTGGTATCTCTACAGAAGTAGATTGCCCAGTCTTCCTTCCAAGGAATGGCTGGTACATTTGAACCTCCAGCCTTCTGGTTATCAGTCAAATGCCTTTGGCACTATGCCACCAGAGCTCCTATATATATATATATATATATATATATATATATATATATGTGTGTGTGTGTGTGTGTGTGTGTGTGTATATGTGCCACTCTATCCCTCTGTGTGTGTGTGTGTGTGTGTATCGTCCAATACAGTGCTGGGAGATGAGCTCATCAGGTTGAAAGGCACTCAAAAATTGACTAGGGAACAGCTGACTCAGAGTAGAGACAACCTTCCTTAATGATATGAATAGAGTATGATATGGATAAAGCTTTCAGTCCCTCTAGTGGCTGATATGGCAGGACTCAAAATTAGTAGAAACAGATACAAACATCAATTAATAATTGGAACATGGAATGTATGAAGTATGAATCTAGGAAAATTAGAAGTTGTCAAAAATGAAATGAACCTCATAAAGATCAATATCCTAGGCATTAGTAAGCTGAAATGGACTGGTTTTGATCATTTGAATCAGACAACCATATGATCTACTATGCTGGGACTGAAAAATTGAAGAGGAATGGTGAACAAAGACTGTTTCAAGATGTGTCCTGAAGTACAATGTTGTCAATGATAGGATACTATCCATATGCCTACAATGAAGACCAGTTAATACTACCATTATAAAAATGTATGCACCAACCACCAAAGCCAAGGATGAGGAAATTGAAGATTTTTATCAATTTCTGTGGTCTGAAATTGACCAAACATGCTATCAAGATGTGTTAATTATCACTGGTGACTGGAATGCAAAAGTTGGAAACAAAGAAGAATCACCAGCAGTTGGAAATCTTGGCCCTGGTGATAGAAATAACACTGGAGATCGCATGACAGAATTTTACCAGACAAACAACTTATTCATTGCAGATACCTTTTTTCAACAACATAAGCAATGGCTATACACATGGACTTCACCAGATGGAATAAAGAGGAATAAGATTGACTACATCTGTGGCAAAAGGTGATGGAGAAGTTCAATTATCTTCGGCCAAAACAAAGCCAGGAGCTAACTGTGGAACAGACCATCAACTGTTCATATGCATGTTCAAGTTGAAGTTGAAGACAATTAAAACAAGTCCACAAGAGCCAAAATATGATCTTGATAATATCCCTCTGAATTTAGGGACCATTTAAAGAATGTATTTGATGCATCAAACACCAGTGACAGAAAACTAGAGGAATTGTGAGATGACATCAAAAACATCATTCATGAAGAAAGCAAGTTATAATTAAAAAGACAGGAAAGGAAAAAAAGACAAAAATGAATGTCAGAAGAAACTCTGAAACTTGCTCTTGAGTGGAGAGTAGCTAAAGCAAATGGAAGAAATGACAAGACAAAAGAGCTGAACAGAAGATTTCAAAAAGCAGCTCGAAGAGACAAAGGCAATTACTATAATGAAATGTGCAAAGATCTGGAGTTTGAAAACCAAAAAGGAAGAACATGCTCAGCATTTCTCAAGCTGAAAGAACTGAGGAAAAAATTTAACTCTTGAGTTGCAATATTGAAAGATTCCATGGGCAAAATATTGAATGATACAGGAAGCTTCAAAATAAGATGGAAGGAAAACACAGAGTCATTGTACCAAAAGGAATTGGTTGATCTTCATCCATTTCAGGATGTGCATATGTTCAAGAGCCAGTGGTACTGGAGGAAGAAGTTGAAGCTGCACTGAAGGTAGTGGTAAAAAACAAGGCTCCAGGAATTGATGGAATATCCATTGAGGTGTTTCAACAAATGTATGCCCTACTGGAGACACTCATTCAGCTATGCCAAGAGATTTGGAAGACAGCAGTTACCTACCTGGCCAACTGACTGGAAGAGGTACATATTTGTACTCATTCCAAAGAAAGGTGAATCCACAGAAGGTAGAAATTATCAAACAATATCATTAATATCACATGCAAGTAAAATCTTA
>NW_006922003.1:787869-788959 GCF_000298275.1 Orycteropus afer afer | reverse complement strand
AAACTCAGGCTAAATTTGACCAGGCTATAAACACAAAAATCTGATTTAATCAGAAGTATCATAAACAAATTCCTTAATTTCTGCGTGAAAATATATGTTATCTTATATAAAATTTTAACCTTTGACTACCAGCTTTAACACAATTTGTTCCTAATACATTTGCACAAATAGATGAGCCTCAAGGTCAGTGCTGCCTACAAGGAGAAAGACATACGCCATATTTTAAAACAGATTTACTCACTATTATAAACTTTAGCTTGGAAACTCTCTCCCCCTTGGGTACTCTTGAGGAAGATCTGTGAAGACATGGATTGTCTTTACTTTTCCCGAAAGTTCTTTCTAATTCATGTTTGTGATAATTATTCACTTGCAATTTGATTGTCTCTGTTTTCTACCCCTTACCTATTTTCCATTTTGCTTTGAGAGAAGAGTGATGGTAGTTTTTTATCACTTTTTTTTCACCCCTTTCTCTCACATTTCAATGGATTAGTATCCCGGAGACTGGAAAACAGAATATAAGTTACCTGAAAGAGCTCTGACCTTACGGCTTCTCCATTACCTTTGGTTAGCTTTTCAAGGACAAATGATAAAGCTCAAAGAAGAGTAGTTGAGTAGCTTTTTATATCTCCCAATTCTCACAGACTATAAACTATTCAGCCATCTTCTGACCTACAAGTTAGCAATATAGAGATTTTCTTCTCCATAATTTTTATGTCTCACATCTGACAGCTTGGCACAGCCCTCTTTCTATTAATGACCATTGTTCTTTCTAGTGCCACTGACAGTTATTTTACACTAAAGTTCCATTAAGTCAGGTAATCTGATTGGTTTGACTAGTACACATCTTAAGATGTAACTAGTTAGTTGATTATGAGAGCTCTAAATTCCTGCTTGAACTATATAACCAAAAGATCACCATCATCATCAACAACAACAAAGTATGTAATTTGTCCAATAGTGGCCTAAACTGAACTGCCTGCAGTTAAACCCCCTGCTCTTAAGTCAATTCTGATTAGTAAGGACTCTATAGGACATAGTAGAACTGCCACATTGCGTTTACAAGCATGTAAATCTTTATGGAAGTAAACTG
>NW_006922003.1:785640-786743 GCF_000298275.1 Orycteropus afer afer | reverse complement strand
TTTTGTTTTTACATTTTTATTTTTATCTTCTACTTTTCTTCCTCTTTTTCTTTTCTCTTTCCCATGCCTAGTTCCTGTTTTTTTTTTTTCCCCCCTTTCTTTCTCTTCCCTTTTCCTGGTTCTCTTCTTTTTTTATTTCTTTTGGTTCTTCCTATCCTTGCATTTCCTTTTGCAGTTTTCCCATTTTTTCTTTACTATTCCTTTACTCTTACTATTCTCTCTCATTCCCTCATTTCTGCTTCCTCAGAGAGAGTGGCTTTCCCCCTCTTTCACTCATTATCTTTCTTTTATCCTTTATAAATATATTTTGATTTTTTTTTTTTTCCTCATTTATTGCCCCTTTTTTTTGGTGACTGTTCCTGTTTGTTTAGGTGATTTAAGTTTTTTTCTTTTATGTATTTACTCATCCATTTATTTATTTATTTATTGACATTGTATTTATTTTTTTGTTTAGTCTAACTGAGTTGGAAACATCAACTGTTCCAACACAACACAACCATGCCTGCACCTTCTGCAGCCCCACCCATTGAGTGAAGGACACCACTTTTTTTGCACTGACCAATGATAGACAACTGACCAATGATAGACAACAGCCAAAACCAGCTCAATTCACCCTCTACTGCTCCTTAGGAACAGCTAACAGAGATCTGTTTACACAATCTCACTCTCTTTCACACATTAAACATAAATACATCATTATAATGTCTCAGAGACAACAGACCACACAAAGAAGCAAGAAAAGTAGTAGAAACAAGGGACCAGTATACAAATCCAGTAGATATTCTTAAGGAAGAAGCAGCATTTGAAGTCCCTGATAAGGATTTCAGAAGAATTACATTTGTGTACCTTTAGTGGATTGAAAGACAAATCAAGGAAACCAGTGACAAAATCAGGGAAAACATTGACAAAATTAAGGAAAACAGCCAAAATTTTAGATCAATTTAGGAAAAAAATAAAAGAGAAAATTGAGAAAATAAACAAAAAATTAGATACCACACAAAAATAACAAACAGAAATCCAGAAGATTAATACTAAGATTTCAGAAATAGATAGCACATTGAATGGACAAAGAAATATAATCAAATCAATGGAATACAGAATGA
>NW_006922003.1:783418-784610 GCF_000298275.1 Orycteropus afer afer | reverse complement strand
GACTTACTTCTTTCAATACCATTGGTTCTTGATCGTATGCCACTTCCTGAAACATCAACCAATTCTTTTTGGTACACTGACTCTGTGCATTCCTTCCATTTTCTTTTGATGTTTCCTTCATCATTCAATATCTTGCCCATAGAATCTTTCAGTACTACAACTCAAGGTTTAAATTTTTTCTTCAGTTTTTTCAGCTTGAGGCAGGCTGAACATGTTCTTCACTTATGATTTTCTAACTCCAGGCCTTTGTACATTTCATTATAATAATTGATTTTGCCTTCTCCAGCTGCTCTTTGAAATCTTCTGTTCAGCTCTCTTATCTTGTAATTGTTCTATTTGTTTTAGCTACTCTATGTTTAAGAGCAAATTTCAGTCTCTTCTGACATCCATTTTGGTATTTTCTTCCTTTCCTGGTTTTAGCCATTTTGAATCAGACAATCATATATGATCTACTATGCTGGGAATGACAAATTGAATAAGAATGACGTACATTCATTGTCACAAAAAAAGTTCCAAGATATATCCTGAAATACAGTGCTGTCAGTGATAGGATAATAACCACACACCTGCAAGGAAGACCAGTTAATACAATTATTATTCAAGTTTATGTACCAAACTCCAAAACCAAAGATGAGGAAGTTGAAGATTTTTACCAACTTCTGCAGTCTGATATTGACCAAACATGCAATCAAGATGTATTGATTATCACTGGTGATTGGAATTTGAAAGTTGGAAACAAAGAACAATCATCAGTTGTTGGAAAATATGGCCTTGGTGATAGAAATGATGCCAGATCACATGATAGAATTTTGCAAGACCAATGATTTATTCATTCCAAATACCTTTTTCAACAACATAAATGGCAGCTATACATGTGGACATCACCAGATGGAATACACTGGACTCAGGTTGACCACATCTGTGGAAAGAGGTAATGGAGAAGCTCAATATCTTCAGCTAAAGAAAGGCCAGGAGCTTACTGTAGAAAAGACCATCAATTGCTCAAATGCAAATTGAAACTAAAGATGAAGATAATTAAAATAAAGAGCCAAAATATGACCTTGATTATATCACACCTGAATTTAGAGACCATCTGAAGAATAGATTTTATGAATTGAACACCAATGACTGAAAACCAGAACTGTAGGATGACATCAAGAGCAAAAGATCATTAAAAAATAACTAATATTAG
>NW_006922003.1:769132-769605 GCF_000298275.1 Orycteropus afer afer | reverse complement strand
GCATAATTATGAGGGGCACAGGGGGAGTGTTGCAGGGTAGGGAGGGGAGGAGACCAGGTTAGAGTTGGACATAGTGAATGGGGGATGAAACTAAATGTACGTGTGACTTTGAATGTAAAACAAGCTCTTAAAAAAAAAAAAATTGGTGGAGGTCAGGGCAGGGCACCCAGGCTCGATTCTAGCACACAGACTGGGATGTACTTCATTGGGCCCAGAAAGTGGGTGGGAGTGGGGGATGGCCGCACCTCCATTCACCAAGCGCATGTGGGGTATAAGAGTAAGAAGAGGAATGTTGTACCTTTTCAGTCATGCAGGTCCAGAGTGTCCTTGGGGTTACTGGCAAGCAGAACCTGTTGTTAAGCCCCTGGAATCTGGTAGAGCACTGTCTCTTTAAATATTCAAAATTCTAGAGCTGCTTGTAAATATTCAAAATGGTGGTTCCCTCTGGACAGGCAAAAGTCCACAGCTCAGGA
>NW_006922003.1:765080-768777 GCF_000298275.1 Orycteropus afer afer | reverse complement strand
CATAGTGCCTAAGACATTTGACTACTAACCAGAAGGTCAGCAGTTCAAACCCACCAGCCATTCCTCAGAAGGAAGGTCAGGCAATCTACTTCCGTAATGATACCACCTCGGAAACCAAAGGAGGGGTTGCTATGAGTTGGATCCAACTCCATGGCAGTGAGTTTGGTTTTTAGTAACCTTCCTTCTGAGGAGTGGCTGGTGGGTTTAAACTGCCAGCCTTCTGCTTAGCAGTCAAATGCATTAGGCATTGGGCACCATCTAGTTCTTGTCTCAGTGTCATGAAGGCTGAGGTCTCCATGGTCCATCATGTCCTTGATCTAATTGTTCCCATATGACTTTAATTTCCTCACTTTTCTTTGCTTCAGATGAGGGGAGACCAACATTTGTATCTTAGTTGGCTGCTGGAAAACTTTTAAGACCCTAGTCACTGTGCACCAAAGTAAAGTGTATAACAAGATTTTTATGTACTATGTTGTGCTAATTAAGCTTGATGTCACTGAGACCACAGTCCCAAGCCCACAGGCCTGGTTACTCTCTCCTTTCAGGTGTTTGTCTGTCCTGCAAAGCTACTCCAACCATTTCCCCTGTTACTTCTGTAATGTATATGGATATTTTTGCAGCACAAATACATATGTAAGAATATCTTCAGCCAAATTGATCCTTGGCCACGGGTATATTCCTGTTTGCCTATCTGTGCCTGATCTTCTCCCCTGTCTAAGCATTTATCCAGACTAGTGCTTGTTACCACTGTTAATGCAGTACTGTGCATGTATTAGTATTTGCCTCTTTTGTATATCAGATGGTGTTTCACTGTTATTCATAAGGTTTTACTGACTTATTCTTTGAAGGAGCTCTGGTGGAGTAGTGCCTAAGGCATTTGACTGCTAACCAGAAGGCTGGTGGTTCAAACCCACCATCCACTGCTCAGAAAGAGTGTTGGACAATCTACTTCCATAGTGATACCACCTCAGAAACCCAAGAAGGGATCGCTATGAGTCAGATCCAACTTGACAGCAGTGAGTTTGTGTGTGTGTGTGTGTGTGTGTGTGTTCTCTGGGAAGTGAACGTTCCCTTCCTTTTACTGAGTCTTAGATTGGAAGCTCTACTGAAGCCTTTCCACCATGAGTGACACTGTTAGTATTTGAAATACCGGTGGCATGTCCCCCAGCCTCACAACATGCATACCATCATAGTACAACAAACTGACAGATGAATGGTGGAAATATGAAATCTTTGACAACTTCATTCCTTTCTCTATCTATTGTGATGCTGATCATTGGTCCTCACAACTGGACCAATAAGCAGCACCACAATAAATGGAGGAAGGATTGAAGTTGTTAAGGATTTTGTATTACTTGGATCCACAATCAACACCAATGGAAGTAGCAGTCAAGAAATCAGACATTGTACCACACTGGACAAATCTGTTGAAAAAGACCCCTTTAAATGCTGAAGAGCAAAGATAGATCTTTGAGGACCGTGATTTGCCTCATCCAAGCCATCACATTTTCAATAGCTTCATAATGCATGTGAAAGGTGGACAGTGAGTAAGGAAGACAAAAGACATGTTGATGCTTTTGAGTTGTGGTGTTGGAGAAGAATACTGAAAGTACCATGGACTGCCAGAAGAACTAACAAATCTGTCCTGGTAGAAATGCAGTTGGAATGCTCCTTGGGAGCGAGAATGGCCAGACTTTGTCTGATTTACTTTGATTATGTTGTCAGAAGGGACCATTCTCTATAAGGATATCATGCTTGGTAAAGTGGAGGGTCAGCAAAAAAGGGGAAGAACCTCAATGAGATGGATTGCCACAGTGGCTGCAATGATGAGCTCGAGCATAGAAAGAATTGTGAGGCTGGCACACAAATGGGCAGTGTTTCATTCTATTGTACATAGGGTCGCTGTGAGCCACCATTCATTTCTTGCTTATAAAGTCTGTTTCATTGACATTACCCATAAAAATGTGCAAGTAACTTATATTTTCTGGTTAAATTTTCTCTTGAAACATCTTTTCTGGAATACTAGCACTACAAAGGCAGGAACCATTTCTGTTTCTTTTTCTTTTGTGTGCATCCATAGCCCATAGCTCGTGCCATGCATACAATAATCACTGAATTATGATAAATGTAATTGTGTTAAGAAAGTATATTTGTGATTCAGTAAGTATAATTGGTTGAATTATGCTTACTGAATGAATAAAATATTGTAGCATGATATATATTTTGACAGCTGCTCTTATAAATTCCTCTTTATTTTTGCCATATGTGTCTTGGATTATTCTCAAACTTGTTCAAGTTACAAATCATATTATTGTGTTCATTAATGGAAACACATATTTGCACATAACTTGCATAAACTCTCTTTTTCACACACGTGCACACCATGTCTCACAGCTTTAACATGTTATTGTGTTAAATTATTATTGTTCCAGAAATAAAAGTTTCTTCTTCTGAATATAATAGTCCTGTTTTTGCAGTCTTATCTTTAAACAATTACATTTAACACATGTTATTTATAATATGTTTAATATTAAAAATCTACAAGAATATTTTTCTTAATTTCCAGTTCCTATTTTCAAATGCAAGATAACAGAGCATAGAATTCCATTAGTACTATTCATGACTTGCTGTCTGTTTACAGCTATCCTTTTGATAAAAGAGGTCAGTGTTAAGCTTCAGTAGGCTGAGAAATTTAACATGATTAGTTCTCATTAATGTCAGAGTTAAGCTTTTTGCTTATAATAAGGGCAGATCCATTCAAACAAGATTCTTGCAAAACCCAAATATCTGTCACACAGTGATTGTCCTTTCTTGCACCATTAATTTCAGGTCAACTAACAGAATATTAAAGGAAAAGTAACACACAAACTTAAAACTCCAGAGGCTGAAAGCTAAGGATGTAAATTTAACAATTTTGTATGAAATAGATATATTTACAAAAATGATAATTCACCTACTCTAAGTATTTAACTTTGTTTTCTTTAAATAAAATTATTTCATTTATGATATATTAGAAATGTAGGTTCAGTATGAAAAAATTAGGAAATACTGAAAGTATTAAAACTGAATAACTATCACCAACCAACTTAAAACCCAGGGAAAATAAAGTTTATCATGTTAAATTTTTTTCTTACCTCACTACCACCATGCCTGAGGATGACCAGAAGTAAATCATACCTTTGGGATTGTCATAAATATTTGTTGAAACAAACTCTCTAGAAAAATAGAGAATTCTATAAACAGGAAGATTGGGGCCTGGGACTTTAATTTTTATATATACAAATATTATAATTCAGAGGTTACTTAAACCTTAATATACCAGATTAAAACCATTTTATATCTTACATTTTTCATTTAATATGTAACATATAATCTTTCCATAATAGAAACCAAAAGTCCAAACTCACTGTTGAGTTGGTTCCAGTTCATAGCGACCCCTCCTTGGGTTTCCAAGGTAATATCTCTATGGATGCAGATTGCTCAGTCTTCCTTCCAAGGACTGAGAAAAATTGACTTTTTTTTTTCTTTAACATTTCCTTAATTATAAATAAAATTGAAATAAAAATAAATGAATCTAAGTTCTTTTGGAGGGAATTTTTTATTGTTTTCAAAGTACAAAAAATGCTAAAAATGAAATATGTCTGAGAGTATGAAAATGCAAATTTTACATATATTGATAAATTTACCCTCAAGAAGG
>NW_006922003.1:761832-764560 GCF_000298275.1 Orycteropus afer afer | reverse complement strand
CAATCCTACTTCTGTAGTGATACTGCCTCGGAAACCCAAGGAGGGGTCGCTATGAGTCGGGGCCGACTCGACGGCACATAACAACAACAACAACTCTTTATAACAGATCATAAAATAACATTCAAGGGAAACTGTAAAAGCAAAGCAATAGATAAAGTTCTATCAAATGTACACAATGCAATGAGTAGTGGGAATGTTAAATAAGAAAAACATAGTAATAGCATTGATATCAGCCTTAAATAGGAAAATAAGAAGATAATTTCAATGTATCATAGTTATAATTCACTATTGGGAGCTCTGGTGGCATAGTGTCTAAGGGATTTGAGTGATAATCAGGAGGCTGGGGGTTCAAACCCACCAGTCACTCTTGGAAGGGAGATTGGACAATCTACTTCTATAGAGATACCACTTCTGAAACCCAAGGAGGGGTTACTATGAGCTGAATCTATTTTATAGCAGTAAACTTGAGTTTACAAATGTCTAATAACCTGTATATAATAAGTAATCTATAACTATATAAAGCATATGCCTTTTAAGTTAAGAATATGTGGCAGGAGACTTCCAGCAATTTGGCAGAATAGACAAGCTATATAGACCCTCTGTAATCAACAAATGAGAAACCAATTGAAAAGAAACAGAAGATAATACTGGAACCCTTAGCTTTGAAGGGAAGGATAAAGAAGTGGATTAGAAACCAGCTAGTAGAAGAACCTGGATGAAAACAGTGAAAAAGGAGACAAAGGAGCTGTGGGCTGCTGTCTGTGTGGTGCACTCATTTTGAATATTCCCAAGCAGCACTATGATCTGGCAGCAATCTAAAAATCAGCTGTGCTCAGCAAGGACTACGTGGGCACTGGTGGCTGACAACCACAAAGGACAACAGTGAAGAAGGAGACAAACAGAGCTAAGAACTGTCAGGTGTTCTAAGGGTGCATCTATTCTGAATATTTGCAATCGGCATGGCCATTTTGAATATATGTAAGCTATTTTGAACATATACAATAGATGCATTTTGAATATATATTTCCAATCAGGGTAGCAACCTAGTAACAGTGTACTCTTGCTGAGGGCAGCAAGAGCAACCACACTGGAGACATTAGGACTAAGAAGGTGAGATATTCCTCTTGGTGAACAGAGATTTGGCCACCTCCTGCCTCCACCCACCTTCTGGACTGGCAGGAATTCCATTCAGATCTGTGCCCTGACAAAGCCAGGGTGCCCTGCCCCACCTCCCACAGTTTTGTTTTTGTTTCTTTTTAAATCATTCTTGTTTTCTTCTTCCTTTCTTCCTTTTCATCGATTTTTTTCTCTCTTTCTCTTCCTTGGTATTCTCTCTCTCTTTCCTTTTGTGGGTTCTCTTCTTTTTTCTTCTTTTGGTTCTTCCCATCCCTTGTTTTTGCTTTTTCAGCTATTCAAATTTTTCTTTACTATTCCTTTATTCTTGCTCTTTTCTTTCATTTCTCCATCCCTAGATATTGTGTTCTGTCCCCCTTTTTCTCATTATTTTTCTTTTGTCTTTTTGACAGACAGGGGCTAATACCAGCCCAACTCACCCTGAACTACTCTTCACAAATAGCTAACAGACATCTGTGCATACACTCTCATTCTCTATCACACCCACCAGGAGAGTTGGTGAGTGCCTAAGTGCTACCAACTAGAGAAGAGAGTAGAACAGTACCGTGCTCACACAGATATATCAAAACAATGTAAAAAAAAAATCTTGGCCAAATCACACCAACATACAACCACCAATTACACATAAATACAACAACATCACAATGTGTCAGAATCAATTGATTATCCTGTTCACACAAATAAGCAAGATAAAGTAGCAGAGACAAGGGACCAGGATACAGACCCAGAAAACATCTCTGAGGAAGAAGCAGCTTCTTGTAACTTCCTCATAAGGAATAAAAAAGATTATATTTAGATACCTTCAAGGAAGGGAGAAACAGTTCGAGGAAAATGTTGACAAAGTTAAGGAAAAAACTCTAGAACAATACAAGAACAAACTGATGAAATAAACAAACAGAAAAATAGAAATGATACAAAAACAACAAATAAAAATCCATAAGATTAATATTAAGATTTTAAAAATAGATAACATATTGAATAGGCAAAGGGGTAGAATCGGATCGATTAAAGACAGAATTAATGAGACTGAAGACAAATACCTCCATACTATTTGTTAAGGGATCAATCAGAAAAAGATAAAACAAAATGAAGAAAGCCTAAGATTCATGTGGGATACCATCAAAAGGAATAACCTACATGCAATCAGAATTCCACGTTACTCAATTATATTATTGGAATGTCTCCTGATGACATTTCAATACTGAAATCATGTGTAAGATGACAAATGGAAAGGAGTTTAGGACTCAGCTTTGAGAAACCCAAATTGTTTGTGAATGCAATGAGTTTTGGAACAATGTTTATCAAAATATCTGTGGTAAAGGACAAGATTTCATATTGTGTTATGGATTTTTATTTAAATTTAACATAGTGAAGGCAGACACTTGTGCAAATTATAATAACAATATCACAGGAATGCCCATTTACTAGAAAAGTTTCTGAATACAGCTTCTATTTTCTCTTATCACATCATGGCCTGTTGGGTATGTGTGCCCAGATTGGTTTTAGGATCCAAACCACAATTAGAATGGCATTGTTAAAAAAAAAAAATATATATATATATAAAATTCACAACAGTGGGAAGGGCAAATCACAA
>NW_006922003.1:755811-761197 GCF_000298275.1 Orycteropus afer afer | reverse complement strand
TAGTGATACTGCCTCGGAAACCCAAGGAGGGGTCGCTATGAGTCGGGCCGACTCGACGGCACATAACAACAATAACAACAACATGAGAGTCAGAGAAGAAGAAAAATAAACGATGCTCATGTAGCACTTACAAAAACTCATGATTTTTCCTTTAAATCAATCTGTCAATAATGATTTCTTCTTTTAAAACACTATTATACATAAAAGTAATCTATATTCTGCTTCTGAAAAGTTTATATATCATTGGGTGTACCTATGGCCTTTCTAACAGGGTGAGTCAAATTTATTGCATTAAACCTTGGAAACGTCATAAAAATTGTAAGACTATTTTTATACTAGAGAATAAAACATCATTCATAATATGTAACATTCTAGTATAAAATATGTATGTAAAATAACTTATAAGTTCCGTGTTGAAATGAGAAAATAACTAAAAGAGAATATATTTGAATTATATTATAATTAAAACAAAAGTTACAAAAAGTATTTTTATTTTAGAAATGGTTCCAGTTCTGTTTTGTACTAAAGGCTCAAAAATACTTTAAAATAGTCAATATTCCATGAATGGGATGAGTGGAGCAATACAAAAATAAGATACTTTCAGTTTTGTGAAAAAAATAGTGCTAGTAAAAATATGAAAAGACTACAAGGGAATGTAATTTATACAATATTTTCAATTGTGTTTATTATCTTCCAGTGACAATTTTGTTGGAACTTTTGAAAATTACTGTTGAATGTGATGACTTCATAAAAAAATCATCCACACTGTTTATTGTTTATGAAAAATTTAAGAAATAAACTTTTCTTAAAAGCAAATAAGATGTAACATATTGCAAAGTCAGCTAAGAGCATGGAGTCTGAGTTCCTATTGTCTGGATTCAAATCTTGCCTCTTCTGCTTACTTTAAAGATCTTGCCCAAGTTACTTAAACTCACTTTGCAAATGAATTAACATTTTTGCTTGGATGTTTATTATCTAAAAGTATTTCTTGAAGACCTGTTCCTTCATATAAAACAAGGAGGAGCCATAAAAACACAAATTCCAAAACCAAGGAAGTATTTACTGATTCAGAATTTCTAGGGTGGCAGTTGGAATTCTGCTTTTCTGAAAAGCTCTCATAATTTTTTGATGCAGCCAGTTCATCTTCATAGTAAAACTAACTAAAATAGTAAATGTAAAATACTTACTATGGAGCTTGTTACAATATGAGCTCTCCAATCTTCATAGAGCAAGTATGCTTGCACAGTGGAAAAATAGACTCTGGGGAAAAAAAAAAAAAAAAAGGACAGCTCTGAGAAAAAAAATCACAGAATGGTCCTAGGAGAGGGTCAGGGTGACAGAAGGCAAGGAATAGTATTTGCTTCCACTTTGGACAAGCTTGGAGAGTTAAAAGGGCAATTTAAGGGATGTACTCCTGCACTTATTTTAGAACCAGTTTATTAGAGTTGTCTTCTTTCTGTAACTTTCTCTCTTCAGTACAATGTTCCCTTCCTAGGAGTTTGGGATATAATTCTGACATAGGGATTTCTGGTTCCCAGAATATATGCCCTTTCTCATCTCATGGTATGCGAATACCCTTCTTAAATGTTTTTTTTTTTTTTTTTTTTCTCAAACTCGCATTTAGCAAAATTCTACATATTTTTGAAGATGCAATTCAATATCATCTCCCATCTTCAGAAGGTCAATTATTTGCTATGGCAATTATCTCACTGCTAAAATATTAGTACATATATCTACCTCCTTCAGTAAATTCTGATTCCAAAGAGGTCAGATATTATATTTTAGTCATTATGGTATCCTCAGAATTTTATACAGTACTTCACACATAGTTGACATAAAACACAAGTTTGAATAATGAATGAAAGCTCCATTTCACTAGAAAATAAAAGCGGTTCTAATACTAGTAGATTCATCACATAGATACTAACGATAAAGAATAGAAAGTGAAAATGAGAAGGTAATAATTATAACATTAGTGGAGTACACAGCAGGTTATTTCCACACCTTTAAGTGCACCTTCTATGATATCCCGGAAAGGGAGAAAGGAGGAAGGAAGGAGATGGAAACTGTAAGAAATTATATAACTGATGGAATTATCAGAAATCACTAAATTTTCCCAATGAGAAAACCAACGACAAAAAAGCCAAAAATAAAGTGTGGATCCCAGCCTGAAGAGAAATTACCACTAACTTACCCACCTAAATACTGAGTGGTTCTCATGACTGCATTTGGGGTGAATTTGCCTCTAATGCTGAAAATAAACTCATCTGTCAATGGACTGCTTTGAGTGTCTATATTAGGGTCATAATTCTTAAATCAATAAGTTACTTAAATTCAGTTTGCTTCAATTTCCTCATCACAAAATAGCAGGTTTATCATAAGAGCTAAATGAGTTAATATTTGTATTCCATCAATATTTCTTATCTAACAGTATTTCTTGAAGAACTCATCATGCATACAAAACAAGGATGAACCAGAAAAACACAAATTCCATGTTACTTAAACTCACTGCAGCATAGATTGAAAATATTGTGCTAAGATAAAGAAGCCACTCATAAAAAGTATAGTATGGTTCACTTTATAAAAACTGGCCTAATATTCAAATCTATATAAACTAAAAGTAAATTTGTGATTGCCAAGGACAGGGAATGGGAAGTCTATGAGGAGTGACTAATAAAGAATAAGTAGTTGCTTTTTGGGGGTGATAAAAATACTCTAAAATTAGGTAGTGATGATGATCATGTAAGTCTGTAAATAAGCTAGAAATGCCTGAATTGGACATGTTAAAGGGGTGAATTTCATGGTTTGTTAATTAATTTCCAGTAACAAATTGAGGGAAGGGAGTTTGATACCTGACCAGATAATGACACATATAGTTAAAATCAAAACTGTTTTAGAAAATACATGGCATGTACAATCCAAAGTTCCATATTTCCTCATTAAAAAAAAAAAAACTTATGAATTCCATGTATTTTCTTCTGAAACTATGAAATAGAAAATAAAAGTTCTATATTCCCATCACCATAATACAAAACTATTAGCAATTTGTCCAAGTTGCTTCAAGATTTTTTAGTATATAAATGGAATAAAGATTTCAAATAAATATCAATGAGTCTTTAATAACTTGTCTTGATTTTCATTTTCTTGAAAACCACATTTTTTAAAACAATTAATATTATATGTTTATGAAATTTGATACCCCAGTCTATACTTTTCTGATTTTCTATTTGGCCCTGGAAAGTACAAATCAGGCATCAAATATTAGCATGACAGTTAATGTGTGTGCAATTAGAAGTATAAAATAAAATTCTCATTTACAAATGTGAAAATTAATTTGAAAAAACTGTGTTATCAATCTACATTAAGCTAGACAAGACAGCCCTTAAACACATTTATTAAGCATTGAGAAAATATATAAAATCTTTAGTAACTTACTGTGAATGAGAGATTTGACAATCAGTACCAGTGAGAAAATTACAAATATTCAATTTTCTTTCATTTTTCTAGTTCTCTTAAAGTGATACAATGGAAAGGTAAGAAAAATAAAACCTCTCAGGGGTTGCAGGATCAGTTAACTGAATAATATAAAGATAAATAAATAGTAACATTTTATTTTGTTTTCAGAGAGCAATAGTTTTGAATCAGAAGAGTAGAAACTGTAACTTCATTTTCCAAAACAAAAATGAATTTTAATTTTGTGTGCTCATATTCTTAGGTTGGTGGGAAATTTGAAATAACTTCAGTCATTTTGAAGGACTTTACATACTGTTTATACACTGGACTAAATGGAAAATTTGGGTTTTAATAATCCAGAATGAACCATATCATATACACTAGCTGAATCTCTGTGAAAACTATGTTGTTGTTGTTGTTATGTGCCGTTGAGTCGGACCCGACTCCTCCTTGGATTTCCGAGGCAGTATCACTATGGAAGTAGATTACCCAACCTTCCTTCTGAGGAGTGGCTGGTGGGTTTGAACCGCCAGCCTTCTGGTTAGCAGTCAAGTGCCTTAGGCACTACACAACAGAGCTATATATTTATTTTATTTTATTTTATTTTTGTTAATTGTGATTTGGGTGAAAGTTTACAGAGCAAATTCACTTTCCATACAGCAGCTCACATACACTTTGCCTCATGACATTGACTGCAATTTCCCATAATGCAACAGCTACCTCCCATTTCCTCACCATAGTTACCTCTTCCCTGTGTCCTTCACTCCATGCACTCCTGCCCCTTGAGCTGTGTTCCTGTGCATACAGAGCCCTTCAATTCTCCCATGATTGTTCTCCCCAAGAGTGTATCTACATAATGTAAATGTTCACCTCATGTGTCTGTCATTTTTTTGGGTGGAAGCCACAGAAGTGGGTTCAATTCCAGACCTAAGGGGCAGCTAGGGGCCATAGTCTCAGGGATTCCATAAGACTCTATCAGACCAGCAAAATGGGTTGCTTTTTTTCTTTTTTATGATTTTGAGTTTTGTTCCACATTATTCTCCCACTCTACCTAGGATATCCTACAGAGACCCCCCTCCAAGTGGTTGACAGGGGTAGCCAGGCACCATCTAGTTCTTCTGGTTGCATAGCCATATAGGCTGAGGTTCCCATGCTGTACCAGTCTCTCGGATCGATTGTTTCCATGAATCTTTAGTTTCCTTCATTCTTCTTTGCTCTGGACAAAGAGAGACCCATCATTCCATCTAGATGGCTGATTGCAAGCTTTTAAGATCCCATTCACTACACCTCAAAGTAGGATGTGGAACAATGATTTGTGTAGTATGTTATACCAATTGAGTTTGATGTCTCCTGCAACTATGGTCCCGAGCACAAAGGTACAACTACTTGCTCCCTCTGGGTAGCTGGCTGTGGCCAAGAAGTGACTACAAACTTGTCCCTTGTCAGCTCTACTATATACCTGGGAATTCTTACAGAACATACCAATACACATGTAGAAACATTGTCTGCTAACCCTATACATGGTCTTGGACACACTACCCCCTACCTAGACATACCTAATAGTTCAGCCTGTCCACCCATCTATCCACCCATATATCAATGTTTGCCTTCACTGACAATGCAGTACTCTATGTGCTAAAGGGTTCATCTTTGTTGTCTGTACCTCCCATGTACCTCTCTATGTCTTCCTCTTCCTCAATGCCACTGTGTTGATCATTCACATTTGGTACATTGCCCTTCTCTTCACCCAAGTCAATACTTGTCTCTACTTAACTAAGAGTGTTCCCACCCCTCCCCTCCCACCCCTGGTAACCAACAAAGAAAATTTCCTTCCATAGATAAACCTTTCCTTGACTTTTTACAATAAGAGACTAATACAATATTTGTCCTTCTGTGATTGACTTATTTCACTCAGCATAATGTCCTCCAAGTT
>NW_006922003.1:753629-755071 GCF_000298275.1 Orycteropus afer afer | reverse complement strand
CTATGCTACAAGAGCTCCATATATTAGGGCCCCTAAATTTGCCCCTAGTTTTTCCTTAAGGAACTTTATAGGTTTAAGTTTCACATTTAAGTCTTAGATCCATCAGGAGTTAGTTTTTGTGTATGTTGTGAGGTACAGATCTTGTTTCATTTTTCTGCAAATGGATATCCAGTTTCACCAGCATCATTAATTAAAAAGACATTCTCTTCCACACTTAATGGATTCTGGCCCATTTTGGTTACCCAGTGCCACTCTGACAGGAATATACCACAAATGGGATGGCTTAAACAAATAGGAGTTTATTCTCTTACAGTTTGGAAGGCTAGAAGTCTAGGTTCAAAGTACCAGGCTATAGGGGCTGTGTGAAAGCCCCTTGACCTTGGGCTTCAGCTCTGCCTCTTGCTCTTGGCCCACTGAAGCTAGAGGGATCTCTTCACTCAGGCAGCTACTGTCTACTGAGCCTAACAAGCCCAAGGTCAACAAATAAAATGACACAGTCCAAATGTTACCAAACCACATGGCAGGCCATTAATTCAAGTCCATTGTAAGTCCCAAGGTCAGCAGATCATGGCAACCTGCTGAATAATGACATGGCCACATGTGGGGTTCAAGCGTGCCATAAACTAGAGACTGTCCCCAAGGCTTCTGCTTATATACAGGAAGCAGACCACATCTCAAAGGCAACTACTCAGCTGCTTGTGGTAGATCCCACCATGGAGTTGATTTCCAGTCTCATCATGGGGAATAATGATCACCAGCTGCCCAGCCACTCAACCAGGCCCAGCCAAGTTGACATACAGCTTTAACTACCCCACAGCCCTTTGTCAAAGATCAGCTGACCATAGGTCGATGGATCTATTTCTGGGTTCTCAATTCTATTCCATTGGTTTATGTGTCTGTCATTATACCAATACCAGAGAGTTTTGACTACTGTGGCTGTACAGTAGCTTTTGAAATCTGGCAATGTGAGACCTCTTACTTTGTTGTTTTTCTTCAATAGTGCTTTGCTTCTCTGAAGTCTCTGTGCCTCATTTCCCTCTTTTATAAGATGAGTTTAATATGAGTTTGTTTCTTTTAGGGTTATGTAAGGATTAAGTGGGGGTAATGAGCTCTGGTAGCATAGTGCCTAAGGCACTTGACTGCTAACCAGAAGCCTGGTGGTCCAAACCCACCAGCCACTCCTTGGAAGGAAAGTTGGGCAATCTACTTCTGTAGTGATATCACCTCAGCAGCCCAAGGAGGGGTCACTATGAGTGGAGTCCGACTGGATGGAACATAACAACAACAATGTGTGTAAAGCATCTAAGCATTCCTGGCAGAGAATAAACCAGGTTAGTTATAAACCTTGTTATTATTCTTACTATTGGTGAGGTATCAATTTTTGGAGGCATCTCACTACTCCTTTATAAATGAGGATATCTGTAATTGAAACTTCTCTTTTA
>NW_006922003.1:750706-753529 GCF_000298275.1 Orycteropus afer afer | reverse complement strand
AAATACCACAAATGGGATGGCCTTAACAAACAGGAGTTTATTCTTAAATTTGGAGGCTTTAAGTCCAAGTTCAAAGTGCCAGTCTCTAGGGGCTGGGTGAAAGCCCTTCAACCTTGGGGTCCAGTTTGCCTCCTGCTCCCAGCCCACTGTAGATAGAGTCATTTCTTCACTCAGAGAGCTGCTGGCTGCTGAAGCTGAGAAGCCCCAAGGTTGACAAGTAAAAAGGCACAATCCCAATGTTACCAATCCACACGGCAGGCCATTAACTTAAGTCCACTGTAAGTCCCAAGGTTGGCAGAGCATAACAGGCTGCTGAGCAATGACATGGCTACATGCAGGGTCCAAGCATGTCATAGACTAGAGACCATTCCAAAGGCTTCTCCTTATATACAGGAAGCAGACCACATCCCAAAGGCAGCTACTCAGCTGCTCCCAGTAGATTCCACCATGGAGTTGATGACCAGTGTCATCATGGGGAATACTACAACCAGCTGCCCAGCCACTCAACCAGGACCAGCCAAGTTGACACACAAACATAACCACCACAGATTGTATCTCACATGAATTTTAGGCTTTCTTCAATTTTTTTTCATCTTTTTTCTGATTGATCCCTTCCCACAGAAGTACTCAGGTATTTGTCTTCAATCTCATTAATTCAGTTTCCCATTGCATCAATTCTACTCCTTTGCCCTTTCAATGCACTACCTGTTTCTGAAAATTTAGTATTAGTATTCTGAAATTTTATCTTTAAATTGTGTATCATTTCTGATTTTTCATTTATTTTGTATTTTCTTCTGAAATTGTTCTAGAATTTTGTCAGTGTTTTCCTTGATCTCTCTGTCAAAGCTTTTAAGTTTCCTAAGTATAATTCTTTTGAATTCTTTATCAGAGAGTTCCAATGTTGCTTTATCTTCAGGGATGTATTTGGGTCTGTACCTTGCTCCCTTGATTCTACAGCTTTATCTTGCTTCTTTGTGTGGACTGTGATGTTCTCTTGTCTCTGAGACATTGTGATATTGTTGTCTTCAGATCTCTGTTAACTTTCCAGTCATTGGTTGCAAAATGTCCTTGTTGATGTGTGAATGTCCTCATAGTTCCCAGCAAGTGGAGCCTAGTCCTATGTCCCTGGGATCTGGGAGAATGCTGTCACTTTAAATATCCAAAATGGTCAAATCATTTGGAAATATTTAAAATAGCTGTGCTCTCCAGATTGGCAAAAGTGTACAGCTCAGCCCAGCTTCCTCTTAGCTCCTTTTTCCTTTTATTCACCAGCCACCAATACAATCCTCCATGCAGACCCTGGCTAGCAGGGCTGATTTTAAGTTAATTTTAGGTCCTAACGTCACTTGGCAATATCAAAGCTGTCCATGCCGTCAGAATCGTTAATTGTCCGTAGTGCCTTATGTCTCCTTTTTCAGTATATTCATGCTGGGTCTTCTACTCGTTGGAGTTTAGCCACTTTTGTATCCTTCCTTTCAAAATTCAGGGCTCCAGGATTATGTCCTGAATCTGTGTTAATTGGTTCCCTTTTTCTTAGTTGTAGAGGGTCGGTGCAGTCAGTCTGTCTGCCTGTCCCATCATCTTCAAAAACTACATTTTCTTTAATAGAAATTAATACTATTTTGAATACCTACTTCACTACATAATCTCAAGGTCTCAGGTTTCTCCTGCATAAACTGGTGTCAAGGTTCAATGGTACATTAAAAAGAGCTGAAAACTTGGCCAAGGTCATTTGTGCACAGAGGAAATCATCATCACAGTGAACAAGGGTGCTCCAATCCAGCAAACAGGCCTCTGTGTCAAATGGGGAGGAAGGAAACTTCATAAGACAATCCATGGCTCTGACTGCTTATATAACGTACGTCATTTTCCTTCAAACTTTTTAGACACACTGACATTATAGGGTTCCATCACATGCAAATGCAAATGACTGTAGGGTTTCACTGCACTCACATACCTAATACTTGGAAATATAGTTCAGTTTTTCTCTATATTTCTATCCTCATTTTACCCATATTCCTCCAAACTCAGCCTTGATTTGGGAGGATTTTTTTAAATGCATTTTATTGAAATATAATTTATGTACAGTGAAATACAGAAAACTAAAATGACATGAGTCGATGCATTTTTTTTTTTCAGTGTTCCCTCCTCTCCCCTCCCACGTCTGGTAACCAACAAAGAAAGTTTCCCTCCATGTGTAAACCTTTCCTTGACCCTCCACAACAACAAACTAATATATTTTTCCTTCTGTGATTGACTTATTTCACTCAGCATAATGTCCTTGAAATTCATCCATATTATACGGGGTATTGCAGACTCTGCTTTATTCTTTAGTGCCACATAGCATTCCATTGTGTGTATGTACCATAGTTTGGTCATCCACTCTTCTGCTGATGGGCACGTAGGTTGTTTCTGTCTTTTTGCTATTGTAAGTAGTGCTGCGATGAACATGAGTGTGCATATATCTGTTCCTGTCCTGGCTCTCACCTCTCTAGGATATATACCTCATGATGTGATTGCTGAGTCAAATGGGATCTCCAATTCCAGCTTTCTAAGGAATCGCTATACTGCTTTCCACAGTGGTTATATCACTTCACAGTCACACCAGCAGTGTGTGAGAGTCCCAATATTTCCACATTTCTGTCAGCATTTGTTATTTTTTGTCTCATTGAACCTTGCCATCAGTGCTGGGGTGAGATGATATGTCATTGTTTTGATTTGCATCACTCAGATGGCCAATGATCATGAGCATCTCTTCATGTATTAGCTGGCCACCTGAATATCCTCCTTGATGAAGTGTCTATTCATGTCTTCTGCCTATTT
>NW_006922003.1:747581-748985 GCF_000298275.1 Orycteropus afer afer | reverse complement strand
GTGGTTTTATTTGTCTCTTCCTGTTCTAGAATTCCGATTACACATACGTTATTCCTTTTGATGGTATCCCACATGAACCTTAGGCTTTCTTCATTTGGTTTTGATCTTTTTTCAGATTTATCCCTTTCCAAAGAAGTATTGAGGTATTTACCTTCAATCTCACTAATTCTGTCTTCCATTGATTCAGTTCTATTACTTTGCCTATTCAATGTGTTAGCTATTTCTGAATATTTAGTTTTAATCTTCTGGATTTCTGTGTGCAAATTTTGTATCATTCCTAATTTTTCATTTATTTTATCATGTTGTTCTTGTATTATCTTTTGAAATTGTTGTAGGCTTTTCTCTGTGTTTTCCTCAATTTTTTCAGTGTTTTCCTTGATCTGCCTCTCAAGTCATTGAAAATACCTAAATATAATTCTTTTGAATTCCTTATCAGGGAGTTCCAATGCTGTGTCTTCCTCAGGAATGTGTTTTGGGTTTGCATGCTGGTCTTTTGTTTCTATAGCTTTATCTTGCTTCTTTGTGTACACTGTGATGCTCTGTTGTCTCTGAGACATCATGATGTTTTTGTGTTTATATTTAATTGGTGATTGTATGTTGGAGTGAGTTGCCTATGAGTTTTGTTTTCTTTGTTTTGTTTGTATGTTATCTACAAAAGCAGGGTACTGTGCTGTGCCCCTCTATTCACTAGTTGACAGAACTTGTACACTCACCATCTGTCTCCTTTCCTGTTGTCAGCCTCTCATATATCCCTGCCAACTTTGGCAAACAGAGCCTATTCTTGGGTTCCTTGAATCCAAATGAGAACACTATCACTTTAAAATCCAAAATGGCTGCCACTTGTAAAGATTCAAAATGGATGCGAACTCGGTAACTTTAAATGTCCAAAATGGCCACTGCTTTTAAGCATTCAAAATGGCTATGCCCTCCATCACTTTAAATATACAAAATGCCTGTTATGTGTAAATAATCAAAATGGTTGCACCCTCCAGACAGCAGAAAGTCCACAGCTTGGGTTGTCTCCCTCCTTGCTGTTACCCTTCCTAGTCATAGGCCACCAATGCAGTCATCCTTGAAGCCCTTGGTGACCAGGACTGATCTTTAGGTCAATTCTCATGTCCCAACACCACTTGGAAATATTTAGGCTGTTGGTCCTGTTAGAGCAGCTGACAGCCCACTGGTCTGACTGTCTCTGTACTCCCTGTTTTCATTCAGGGTTTTCCACTAGTTGGTACCTTATCCATTTCTGTATAGTTCCTTTCCAAGCTCAGAGCTCCAGGATTATCTTTTGTATCTCTGTCAAATGGTTTCTCTTTTCTTTGTTGAAGAGGGGCTGTGTCATTTGTCTGCCTAGTCCTCCATTTTACTTGAAGTTGAGTTGGGGGGAATTTAATTCAAAAATTG
>NW_006922003.1:746565-747233 GCF_000298275.1 Orycteropus afer afer | reverse complement strand
GAAGTAGGATTGCCCAACCTTCCTTCCGAGGAGTGGCTGGTGGGTTTGAACTGCCAGCCTCTGGTTAGCAGTCAAGTGCCTTAGCGACTATGTTAGGTCTTCTGCATAGAAGGCAAGAATTCTACACTGAATCACCAATGCCTCAAAAAAACTGTTGCTGTCAAGTTGACTCTGACTTTTGGTCACCCTCTGTGTGTCAGAATAGAACTGACTCCACAGGTATTTTGATGGCTGATTTCTCAGAAATAGATTGTGAGGCCTTTTCTGAGGCCTGTCTTCTGAAGTGATTCTGAGTGTACTTAAACCTGCAACAGCACCCAGGGATTTTGCTCTGTCTCTGTCTCTGATGTAATGTCCATTCGGTCAATGTTTAATTGCATATACATCCATGTTCCCATAAGGAGTGTATGTGTGTGTGTGTGTGTGTTTAAAGGGAGTAGTTCTCCCTTTATTATTTCACACTAATGATTTTAAAAATCCCAAACCCCAGAGTAAACAAGCAGTTGGGCTCTAGGGCTCATCCCAATCTCCCTATCACCTTCTCCCTTGCTTCCTTACTTCCCTCCTTTTGGCTTTATTTACCCTCCCAGCAGCCATGGAGCCATTCGCTCACTGTTCAGGGCAACACCTGTCCCTGCTCCTCTTCCCTGCTGTTAGTGCTGACAGTG
>NW_006922003.1:744458-745915 GCF_000298275.1 Orycteropus afer afer | reverse complement strand
TCCAAGAGACTTACATGTTTAATGGAGGATTTTTGTTCTAAAGAATTAAACCTGTTCTAATACATTTAATCATGTTTTAACATTCAGGTTTTTTTATATTTGAGTAGAATACAATCCATGTATATTGTAAAGTATTAAAATATAAGCATTAAAATAATAAAAATAAATTTTAAAACCACTCCTTTCTTCACTTTTTATTATTTCAGTTAAGTTTGAATTTAGTACATATAGAAACAGTTTCAGTATTGAAAGAAAACTCTTTTTGCAGATTTTGTTAATGATTTATCAGAGATGCAAAAGATTTTTTGCAATGTGATTGTTTTGATGATTTTGATGTGTTCTCATCACATTTTCTTAAATTATAAAGATAAATTAAAACAGCAGATTTCTTCTCTTTCAAAAGAGTGTGTTTAGTCTCAGCTCAGAGATGTAGAAAGCTGGGAAATTTGTCATTTCATCTCATCCATACAACACTGACATATATGGTCAAACTTCATGTCAGTTACTTTCCTGGAACACATCAGAGAATTGAGGTTACAGTGTAATTAATTTACCTGAAATCTTGAGAGAGATAGCCACCTGCAGCAAGAAACAGGACCCTAACATTTGTTTACCTGGGTTGGATGCTACAAACAGCATATAAAACCAAACAAAATTCATTGTCATCAAGTCAATTCCAACCCATACCAATAAGACAGAGTAGAATTGCCTCATAGGGTTTTGAAGACTGTAATCTTTACAGAAGCAGATGGCCATATTTTTCTCCCATGTAGCCACTGGTGGGTTTGCACTGCCAAACTTTTAGATAGTAGTCCAGTGTTTCAGCATGGCAACACCATGTTCCCAGACAATTTACAGATCAGAAATAAGGTAAAAACTTAAAAATTGCCATCTTAAGACACTTGTGGAAACCCACTGTTCAAGTGGAAGAGAAAAATTATGCCAATTCTAAACAATATTTTCTAGAAATTAAATGAGTGACTAATTCCTAACTCATTCTATGAAGTCAAAATTCCCCCAATACAAAAAGCAGAAAAAAGATCACTAAAAGGAATGAAATCTACATACAAATGTGCCTTATGGTCATACATGGAAAAATCCTCAAGAAACTATTAGTGGACCAAATGTAACAAAATATAGTGAGGATAAGACATCACTGAAAATTGCAGTTTATTTAGGAATGCAAAACTGGTTCAACACTCAAAAATCAATCAGTGTAATTCGCTACATTAATAGACAAAGGATGAAAAACAAGTGGAAAATTTCTGCTACATTTATGTTGCTTCATTCATTTACACATTTCACAAATGTTTCAGCCACTTTCATTTCTTGATGATAGCTATAGTTGAGTTTCTAATTGTGTTTCGAAAATGATCTAAGGTAATCAAATAAGACAACTGTGTTTTCACTTTTCCCTACCTCTCTTAACTGTTGTTACGTGCCACTGAGTCTATTCC
>NW_006922003.1:741219-743707 GCF_000298275.1 Orycteropus afer afer | reverse complement strand
GCCACTCTAAAAGGAAAACAGAGTGAGGGTGAGGTTTAAAAAAAAAAAAAAGTATTTCATAATATATATTTTATTATATTTTCCATGATTCTCTACATCTTCATTTTTCTCTCCTCCTATTGAATTTTCTTCTTCTTAGCCAATGCCTGCCTGCATCACATATTATGCACAGAGACTTATCTAAGCACATATAGCAATAACCCAAGAGGGGTTTTTTCTAGATTCCTTTTATTGTATATTAAGTCATTAATTTTACAAATTCTATTCCTTCAATTTTTGTATTCCACAACGTGTTAATGTGAGAAATCCATCAGCATCTCTCTATGTGTGTCCATGCATAAATGTACTACATATACAATCTCTCAATGAGAAATCTCTTCAAATGAAAACTTGTCCACAAGTGAAAAGTTCAGATTCTATGACAAGAGGAAATCCACAAGATAGATGTGACTTTCAACACTTTTCTTATCCCATTTTACTCTTCTGACAACTTTTAAGTATAGAAATTGTGAAATATAACTCTAAAGGCACATATTATCTGCCACACAAATTGATAGATTGCAGGACAATTTCTGTGTCAGTTTATCTGGTTCACAATTCCTAGGCTACAGATCTAATGCACAAATCTGTATTGACCACATGTACCGTGTTTTCTGTGAGGGTGAGTAAGAAATACATACAATAAAGCATTTTTGGTGCTAAAATGCTACATCAGGCAGCTTAATTTGTTGCAAATAAGACTAAATTAGTGTTTAAAATGCGAACATTGCTGCCTTGCGCTTCTGGGAGTAGTGCCTCATTCTAACAGCATGTAAGCCATCACCAGATTTACAGCTCAACTCAATCAGTGGCAACAGAATTAGAAATAAATGGAGGAGGATCAATACCAAGTGTTGTCTGGAATAATGAAACAGCCCTGGGCTGGAAAAAATATATATATTTTCTTGTCCCAGGACTTAGTGCTAGGGAATTATCTGACCTAGTCCAAGAGAAACTAAGTCTACCTGCTTTATAAAGAGAAAGAAAGGTCAATGTTGAATACCCCTATCATATGTAAATAGAAACACACACATATATTACATATGCATTTATAGATATCAGTTTTTGAAAGGTGAATTGGCAAAATTACAGGACATTTAGTGAACACAATTTTCATTATTAAATAATTTCATATGGAATTCAAATTGATAGAACAAATTTAAATATATCTATCATTTGAGATGTAATATTAAATAACTCCACTCTTTACTTTTTCTTGAATGCATTCCTTCAAGTTTAAGAGTTTATGATATTATTTTTGCAAAGCTACTTAAATGAGGCACTTCTAATATTCTTAATATTTCTAAAAATGTAAAGATATGTGAAGTATTTATATTAAAAAGGCATATATTTTTGGAAAGGAAATATAATAATCTAGGTTAAGTTAGAACTTACATGTGGTAGGCTTTGTTATAAGACCTTTACTTGTATTAACTCGTTGTTTTTCACAATAATTGTAGGAGGTAGGGACTATCATTAGTTTTCTCTAGTAGATGATTAAACTGAAGCACAAATAGTTAAATGACCTTCCCAGTTACATAGGAGGAAATAATGAAGGCAGTGTTTGCAATCAGGCAATGCAAAATATAAGGTCAGAACTAAGATTCAGTAAAATACCAGAAAAGTATCAAGTATATATATGAAGAAATTAGTTGGATAATTACTATGCAAAAATACATACTATACAAAAACATAGTTCCACATCTTACTTTAGCAAGTAGTGACTAGGATCTTAAAAGCTTGCAAGAGGTCATCCAGATGCAATGATAGGTCTCTCCTCATCCACAGTAAAGAAGAAAGAAGTAAACCAAAGACAAGTGGAAACAATTAGTCCAACTGACTGGCACACCATGTGATCTTCAGTCTATATGACCATGAGACTAGAAGAACTAGATGGTGCCTGGCTACCACTGTCAACCACTCAGTTGTTGTTATGTGTCCTGGAGTCAGACCCGACTCAAAGCAACCCCTCCTTGGGTGTCCAAGGCAATATCACTACGGAAATAGATTGCCAAACCTTCCTTCTGAGGAGTGGCTGTTGGGTTTGAATTGCCAGGCTTCAGGTTAGCAGTCAAATGCCTTAGGACTACTCTAAGAGGGGGATCTATATAGGAAATCCTGGATAGAGTTTGAGAACAATGTAGAACAAACTCAAAATCAAAAAAAAAAAAAAGGGACCAAGTTTGTTGATCTGATAGAGCCTGGATGGAACTACTGTGAGCTTACGGCCCTTAGTTGCCCTTCAGGTCTGGAATTGAACCAACTCCTGTGGCTTCCAGCCAAACAAAGACAGGCATATGAGCTGAACATTTTCATTAGTTGGATTCACTCCTTGGAGAGATCACTCATGGGAGAAGATAATAGCTATGTATGCACAGGGAGACAACTCATGGAGTGGGAGTGAATGGGGAGGGCATAGGGAAGTAGTGGCTATGGGGAGGAAGTAGTA
>NW_006922003.1:730117-740459 GCF_000298275.1 Orycteropus afer afer | reverse complement strand
AACACAGAAAAAGAAAAGTTTCCCAGAGAGGATCCAGATTTTGGATTTACTGAACTTAGTAGACAAAGATTTCACATTAGCAATTGTGATATGTTCAAAGAACTAAAAGTAACCATGTCTGCAAAATGAAAAGAAATAATGACAATAGTATCTCACCAAATAGATAATATCAACAAATAAATAGACATTATTTTTCAAAAAAAGATAGAAGTTCTAAAATTGCAAAGTGTAATTACTTAAAGATTTATGAGAGGAACCCAATAGCAAATTGAAACTGGCAGAAGAAAGGATCAGCATGTGCAAAGATAGGACATTGAAATTTTCAGTCTCAGAGACCTAAGGGACACTCACAAGTGTACCAATATACTCATAATGGGTGTCCCAGAGAGAGGAAAAATAGAATACGGGAAGATGCCAAAAACACCATTAATAATATGAAAAACATTGAAATACAAACTTAAAAAGTTTAATAAACCCCAAGGAAGGTAAGTTCAAAAGAGATCCACCCCAAGACACTTCATAGTCATGCTATCAAAAAACATAAAAAGATTCTTGTTCTGCAAAAAAGAAACTCTCATGACTCATAAGGAATTCTCAATAAGATTAACAATTGCCTTGCTATCAGAAACTGTGAAGGCCTGAAGGCAGCAGGCTGCCCTATTAAAAGTGCTTTAGAAAAAAGACTGTCAAGCACATTTTCTATACCCACTATTCTTCAAAAATGAAGGAAAAAAAAAATTAAAAAGACTTTCCCAGATAGGCAAAATATTAGAGGATCCATCACTAGCAGACATGCCCTACAAGAAATACTAAAGGGAGTTCTACAGGCTGAAATGAAAGGACAATGGATGGTAACTTGAATTCTGACAAAGAGATAATAAGCACTAGTAAAGTTCATTTATATTGAAAATCAGTATTACTGCATATTTGAACCTCTTTTTTTACCCTATCTTATTTGAAAGAGAGAAGTATAAAGCAATAATTATAAAGCTGTATTAATGGGCTTATAATGATGTATTGGAGCTCTGGTGGTATAGTGCTTACTGCATTTGACTGCTAACCAGAAGGCTGGCAGTTCAAACCTATCAGTCACTCCTCAGGAAAAATCTTGAGCAATCTACTTCCATAGAGACATCACCTCGGAAGACCAAGGAGGGGTCGCTAGAAGTCAGAGCCAACTCAATGGCAGTGAGTTTGGTTTTTGGTTTTTATAATGCTGTATACAGATGTTGTTGTTGTTAAGATGTCCTTGAATCAGTTCTTACAGTGACCCTACATACAGTAGAATGAAACATCGCCGTGTCTTGTGCCTTTCCCACTATTGTTGCTACATTTGAGCCCATTGTTGCAGCCACTATGTTAATTTGTCTTATCATGGATGTCCTTCTTCTTCACTGACTGTCTGCCAAGTATATGTCCTTCTCCACAGAGTCATCCCTCTGATAACACATCCAAAATATGTGAGATGAAGTCTCACCATTCTCACCTCCAATGAACATTCTGGCTGTACTATCTCTAAGACAGATTTGTTTGTTCTAGCTCTCCATGCTATAGTCAGTATTTTTCACCAACTGTATAATTCAAAGGTATCAATTCTTCTTCCATTGTCCTCATTCTCTGTTCAGCTTTCATATGCATATGAGGTGATAGAAAATACCATGATTTGAGTCAGACACACCTTAGTTCTCACAGTGTCATCATCTTTGCTCTTTAACAATTTAAAGAGGGCTTTTGGAGTAAATTTGCCCATGTAGTATAAAATTTGTATGAAAATAATAGCACAAAGGCATGAGGGAATGAAGGTATATTAGAACAAATTTTCTGTATGTTTAGAATAAACATGATCAGATTGTTAAAAGAGAGTATTAATGACATGAAAGAGCAAATAAAATCAGGAATTATTCTAACTAAATATACTTCATAAAAATGGAGAATTATTGAAGAAGAAAAGTCTTTATTTGTGTGAACTTAGAAAAATAAATCACTAATCTTCTTACACAACAATAGATCCTTTACATTGAAATCCATTTAATTGTACTAGTTTTTTCAATTGTACTAGTTCTACTTTTGAAAGGAAGGTTGGGCAATCTACTTCCGTAGCGATACCACCTTGGAAACTGCTAAAAGGGCAAGGAGGCTGCATCTTCTGACCTCCTCTAACTGCACAAAAGGAAGACAGAATCACTATCAGTAGCCCAAAGACCATTACTGGGAGGCCAGGCATGCTGCCTTCCTCCAGCCCTTTCACCAACTATGACACCAACCATTCCTCCTGCAGCACCCACCACCTCTCTGCTGGGTTCAATAATTCACTGCAGTGGCCACACAGAACTCACAGGTTATGGGGCTTAATAGGGAAGCACCAAGCTACAATTCAAGTTCAAGAACAATGCTCAGTCTCTCTCAGCCCATCATCTCTCAGCCAACAGTCTCTCACAGTCTCTCTCCTAGCAGTGCATGTCTCTCAGTGTCTCTTTCAGCAATGGGTGTCTCTTGCATCTCTTTCCCAGCAGTACATTTCTCTCAGAAGCATGTTTCTCTCAGCAGCACATCTTTCTCAGACAGCAGTCAGAGAGAGACTTCTGCCTCTAGGAGGCCTCCTTTTGAGCCTGGAAGAGTAGCCAAACTAGACAATCATAACTTCAGAATTCTAAGCACATGAGAGAGAGCAAACTTCCCAGAACATTGCTTTCTGTCGCTGCCAATAGAAATACTGCAGGTGGATAACTTTCACAATCAGGAGCTCCTCAGTTGCTCACAGCAAATTCCACCACAGAGTTTACAAAGACTTATGGCTAGAAAAGCCATACCAGGTAATTTACTACACCACAGAAATCCAAGGAGGGGTCACTATGAGTCAGATCTGACTTGACAGCAGTGAATTTGTTTTTTTTGTTTGTTTGTTTTAGTTCTACTTGCTTCTCTGTTTCTTGCATTGTGATAAGAGACTATATGGCATGATTCCTGTACATTTCTGTCTTATTCTTATTGAAGATGATCTTGGTTCCAGGTAAATATGGGAAAATTACTGTATAATGCCAGTGAGATCAATATTTGTAGTATAAAAACCTCATGGAGACAGATGCTATGCATTTCTCATTGCATATTAGGGCTCTTGAAATGCTGGGCTCAACCTGTGAGTTGCCTGATTAAAGAAGTACTGGTTTCTACCTTCACATGATAAAGGCTAGTATATACAAACAATGTAATGTATGAGAATCTTGGTTCCAGCTTCATCCTGACAGATCAGCACTGACACTTAGCGGGAGAACCAGTCCTTCTCATGAGGTATAATCTTTTTACTTGCAACTATGTTATGGAGCAATCCAATGGCAGAACTTACTACATTGAGACTTCCTGTTTGAAGAAACTTCTGTCCTTCCCATGGTGATGGACTCTTAGTGTCCAAGCTTTTCATTTGACTGTAATTGAGTATTCTTTATTTTTGAACCTGATGGAGTTTCTACAGCATTTTGAGAAGGATCACACTTCTAGTAGATCACCTACAGATGATCAGTCCTAGGAAATTATCCTTACCTTTCATATTGTCTCAAAATTACTGATTACCCATGTTGCCCTTTAATATCAAATAAATGAGAGTGCATTTGTATTCTTAGCCATAAATTTGAATATTGATAGAATAAACTATGTCATTAAATATGTCCTTTGAAAGTTTAAAGTCATAGTTTATCTACAATAACTAAACATAACTTTTAAGTTCTAGTCAGCATAAATGCTTTTAAGTGGAATTTTTAAAATACCACAGCAGAAAATTATTTTCAAAAAAAAGAAGAGTAGCATCTACAATTGATATAAATCTCTCAGTTGTATAGAAAATATAAATATCAAATGTCTATTTTAAAAGACTACTTATTTTCTCACAAAATGTGATCCTTCATAAAATATTAGTTTTATTAATCTTATTTCAACTCAGACTTATCTATGATTGCAGTATTTTATTAATCATCCAATGAATATATTGTCTGTTAAACTGTAATATACACATATGAGAGCAACCAAAACATTCCCAAAAGGTCACCCTTTTAGCTTCAAAACATTTAAGTGTAAAATATTCTATATTTAGAAGGAAATTTTCAATCTCTTTTCAAAGCTTTCTTTGAAATGTTTGTGTGCTCTCATTATAGGTAAACATGACTATCATAAGAGAAACACAATACTCTTTCATAATTTTATCACAGACTAAGCTCTAAGACTTCACCTATCTTTCAATTATTTCTAACTGAATTTATATGAGAAAATATAAAGCCTCAAAGACCTCCATTTAAATTATATTATGTTCAGAGTGATTTATTGGAATATGAAATACTATACTGGAGTTTAAGTCAGGATTTATTTTCAGAATGTAATTCTTTAAGAGTATTCACAGAAAAAAAAAATAACTGTAAAACATTTTAAGGCTACAATCTACTGTGTTATTACTTCTAATTTATGCATAAAAATTCAAATGAGCTTATATTTTAGTTAATCTACCAAAACCAGATGTGTAATAAGTCATTTTGGAAAATAAACAATTTGCTACTTTAATAGCTTGAAGTAATACAATCAACGAGGCTGAATCAATTCTATCTATGAGCTTCAATGACTATGATAAAAGAAGAATGCAGTATCTAATTACCACCTTAAACTATTGAATGATGAAGGAATATTGCTGTTGTACCTCAAAGGTGGTGATAATGGGAAACAGCTGCTTCATTTTCTGTCCCTTTATGTTGACCACCTGGGACAACACTTGTTTTTCAGCTCTTCAGAACTAGGTCACTGTTTGTTCTTAGTTACCATCTGCAAGAAACTCATTTGAAGAAGTAAAATTTCATATTACTCAAATTCTTTTATAGATACTCTGAAAACATATAAAACAAAATTTTTTTAAAAAAAGTTTTATCATTATCTAAATACTACATTATATTTTGGATGCACACTTAAATCCTCACTTAGTTGGGCACTAAGTATACAGAATAGGTTAAGCACTAAGCAAAATTAAAGTGAAAGCAAAGGTATTTTTTTTTCTGGTAACTTTATTTTACCTTTTCTTTTTCTCTTTAGGAACTTTTTTGTTGTTGTTATTCAAAAATGAATCAATGTGTGGTTCTATCTGTTATGTTTTGAATTGTGCTCCCTAAAGTTATGTATTGTAAATCTTAACACCTATACTTGTAGATGAAGGAGCTCTGGTGGTTCAGTACCTAAGGCATTTGACTGCTAACCAGAAGTTTGGTGGTTCAAACCCACCAGCCGCTCCACGGAAGGAAATTGGGGCAATATCCTTCCCTAAAGGTTGGAATCAACTCGATGACAGTGGTTTTTTTTTTTTTTTTTTTTTTTTGTATACCTCTATATGTAATACCATTTGGGAATAGGGTTTTCTTTGTTATATTATTGAGATCATATCAATGTGCAGTATGTTTTGAACCAATCACTTTGGAGATATAAAAGAATATATCAGGCAAAGAAGAATGCAGGCACAGGAGGAAGACAAACACCATCTGAAGAGGACTAAAGCAGATGAATCTACAAGCTCAGGAACTCCAAAGATTTCCAGAGAAGCTAAGACAATGATTTACTTCTAGAACTAACACAAATAGAGTTTTCCCCTAAAGCAGTGTCCTGAATTCAGACTTTTAGCCTCTTGGATGGTTGTTGTTGTTGTTAAGGCCATCGAGTTGGCTCCAACTCATAGTGACTCTATCACAACAGAAGGAAATAATGTCTGCTACCTTGTGATCCTCACAATCCTTGCAATGCTTGAGCCAGTCTTTGCAGCCACTGTGTCCACCCATCTTCCTCTTTTTCTCTGACCCCCTACTTTACCAAACATTATATTCTTCTCTAGGGACTGGTACCTTCTGACAACATGACCAAGTAGGCTAGACAAAGTTTGGCCATTCTCACTTCCAAGGAGCATTCTGAGTGCACTTATTCCAGGACAAATTTGTTTGTTCTTCTGGAAGCCTGTGGTATTTTCAATATTCTTTGCCAACACCATAATTCAAAAGCATCAACTCTTCTTAAGTCTTCCTTATTCATTGCCCAGCTTTCAAATGAAGATGAGGCAATTGAAAATACCATGGCTTGGATTAGGTACACTTTAGTTTTCAAAGTGATGTCTTTGCTTCTTAATTCTTTAAAGATGTCTTTTGCAGCAGATTTTCTCAGGCTAATACTGTCTGATTCTTGGCTGCTGCTTCCATGGGTGTTAATTGTGGGTCCAAGTAAAATGAAATCCCTGACAATTTCAATCATTTCACAATTTACATTGATTGGTCCATTTGTGAGGATTTTAATTTTTGATGTTGAGGTAATCCATGCTGATGACTTTAGTGTTTGATCTTTATCAATAACTGCTTCAAGTAATCTTTACTTCTAGTACAAAAGGTTGTGTCATCTGCATATCGCAAATTGTTAATGAGTCTTCCTCCAATCCTGATGGTCCTGTTCTTCTTCATATAGTCCAGCTTCTTGGATTCTTTACTCAGCATACAGATTGAATAAGTATGGTGAAAGGGCATGTTCTGGATACCTAGCGGCGCTCTGACAGGAAACATACCACAAATGGGATGGCCTTAACAAACAGGAGTTTATTCTTACAATTTGGAGACTTTAAGTCCAAATTCAAAGTGCCAAGCTCTAGGGGCTGGGTGAAAGCCCCTCAACCTTGGGGTCCAGCTCTGCCTCCTGCTCCTGGCCCACTAGAGCTAGAGGAGTTTCTTCACTCAGACATCTGCTGGCTGCTGAGTCTGAGGAGCCCCAAGGTTGACAAGTCAAAAGGCACAGTCCTGATGTTACCAAACCACACGACAGGCCATTACTTAAGTCCATTGTAAGTCCCAAGATCGGAAGAGCATAGCAGGTTGCTGAGCAATGACATGGCTACATGCACGGTCCAAGCATGCCATAAACTAGACACCATTCTCAAAGCTTCTCCTTATATACAGGAAGAAGACCACATACCCAAAGGCAGCTACCCAGATGCTTGTGGTAGATCCCAACATGGAGGTGATTGCCAGTCTCCTCATGGGGATTAACTGCCACCAGCTGCCAGCCACTCAACCAGGCCCAGCCAAGTTGACACAAAAACCGAACTACCACCGGGCACAACCCTAGCACACACCTTTCCTGATTTTAAACCATGTGGTATCCCTTTATTTGGTTTGAACAACAGCCTCTTTGTCTATGTACACATCACTCATGAACACAATTAAGTGTTCTAGAATTCCCATTCTTCACACTGTTATCTATAATTTGCTCTGATCCATGCAGTGGAATGCCTATGTATATTCGATAAAACACAGGTAAATATCTTTCTAGTATTGTTTGATTTCAGCCTAGATTCATCTGACATCAGCAATGATTTCTGTTGTTCCACATCTTCTTTTGAATCTAGCTTGAATTTCTGGAAGTTTCCTGTTAATATTCAGTTGCAACTGATTTTGAATTATCTTCAGAAAAATTTAATTTGTGTGTGATTTTAATGACAATGTTCCATAATTTTCACATTTGGTTGGATCATCTTTCTTTGGAATGGGCACAAATACAGATCTCTTTCAGTTAGTTGGCAAGGTAGCTGTCTTCCAAATTTCTTGGCATAAATGAGTAAGCACATCTAGGGCTCTAACTATTCATTGAAACATCTCAATGGATATTCCTTTAATTCCTGGAGCCTTGTTTTTCACCAGTTCCTTCAGTGCAGCTTGGACTTCTTCCTTTAGTATCATTCATTCTTGATCACATTCTACCTCCTGAAATAGTAGAACATGGGCCAGTTACTTTTGGTACTATAACTACGTACTCCTTCTGTCTTCTTTTGATGCTTCCCATGTCATTCAATAGTTTGTCCATAGAATTCTTCAGTATTGCAACTCAAGGTTTGAATTTTCCTTCTGTTCTTTCTGCTTGAGAAATGTTGAGCATGTTCTTCCCTTTTGTTTTAACTTCAGGTCTTTGCATATTTCATTATAATACTTGACTTTGTCTTCTCAAGCCACCCTTTGAAATCTACTGTTTAGCTCTTTTATTTCATAATTTACTTTAGTTACTGCACCTTCAAAAGCATGTTTCAGAGTGTTCTGACATGTATTTTGGTCTTTTCTTTCTTTCATGTCTTTTTTATGACCCTTTGCTTTCTTTATTTTGATGTTCTTGATGCCATCCTACAATTTGTCTTATCTTTGGTCACTGTTGTTCAATGTGTCATATCTATTCTTCAAATGGTCTCTAAATTCAGGTGGGTTATAATGAAGGTTGGATTTTGGCTCCTGTGTAGTTGTTTTGAAATTCTTCAGCTTCAACTTGTACTTGCATATGAACAATTGATACTATTCCATAGTCAGCTTCTGGCCTCGTTTTGACTGATGATATTGCATTTCCATTGTCGCTTTCCACAGATAAAGTTGATCTGACTTCTGTGTGTTCCATATGGTGAAGTCTACATATATAGCTACCATTTTTGTTGCTGAAAAAAAGATATTTGTAATGAATAAGTTGTTGGTCTTGCCAAATTTTATCATGTGATCTCCATCATAATATAAATCACCAAGGTCATATTTTCCAACTACTAATGATCCTTTTTTGTTTCCAGCTTTCATGTTTTAATCCACAGTTATAATCAATACATCTCAATTACATTTTTTTTTTAAATTGTGATTTGGGTGAAAGTTTACAGAGCAAATTCCCCTTCCATACATACAGGGTCATAATGAGTTGGAATCCACTCAATGGTAGTTTGGTTTGGTTTCTTCGTTAGCTCTAGGCATGCTGACAGTAGACATGAGACTCTCTCCCAAGACAAAGGATTTTATTACTCAAAACACAGCAGGTGGGGTTAGCTTCATATTTGTATCCATTTATTTAGCCTCCTCAAGTTCCACAGGAATGATGTAGGGCAGCTCAGTAGGTTGTTGTGTGTATGGTGGGTTTGAATAACAGAAAATAAACTGCAAATTAAATCCAGCTATCCTTAAATAAACTTACAGATATAAAATTTCCATTAAGGAATGTCAATCCCTGCCTGTAACTTTTGACTAAACAAATTGATTAGAAAATTTATTTGAAAAAAAAAAAAACAAACCTGTGTTTATCCAAGAATCCCTGGAAAAATAAAAGCAAAGAAGATAGCTGGCATGAAAACATGGAAACTAATGAAACAGAAAAATAATCCACTGTCTTAATTACCTAGTGCTACTGTAATAGAAGGAGGAGCTCTGGTAGCGTAGTGCCTAAGGCACTTGACTGCTAACCAGAAGGCTGACGGTTCAAACCCACCAGCCACTCCTCGGAAGGAAGGTTGGGCAATCTACTTCTGTAGTGATTCTGCCTCGGAAACCCAAGGAGGAGTCACTATAAGTCAGGTCTGACTTCACGGCACATAACAACAGCAACAACTATAACAGAAATACCACAAGTGGTGCTTTAAACAAATAGAAATTTATTTTCTCACAGTTCGAGAGGCTAGAAATCTGAGTTCAGGTGTCAGCTCTAGGGAATGTCTTTGTCTGCCTATTGGCTCTGGAAGAAGGTCCTTATTTCTTTTCAGCTTCTCCCTCAGAAATCTTCATTTGGCTTGGCATATTTCTTCTCTTATCTCTGCTTGTTTTATCTGATCATTTTATATCTCAAAAGAGATTGTCTCAAGACATACCCTACACTAATACTGATTAATTAACATAACCAAGAACACAAATTCCCCAATGGATTATAATCACATGTTTAGGTTTATAACACACATTTTTTGGACAAGCAATTAAATCTATAACATCCACCATTCCATATGAAAATTTAATATGAAATAAAAGCAGCATCTCAAATCAATGGGGAAATGACATTTTTAATAAGTAGTGTTGAGAAGACAACATTAGATACATTCTCACATCATATTACCAGAAAAATTCCCAAAGTATTCTCTTTGTGTTAAATATATAAATATATAAAAGGAAACTGTAAAACAGTTAGAAGAAAATAAGGGTGTATTTCCCTCTAACTAGATGATTAGAATATCTCTTTAGCTATGACTCAAAATCCAGCAGCTTAAGAAAAAATAAACAAATTTAATTAAATATGTAAAAAAAAATCCTTGATAAAATTCACCATAAGGAACAAACAAAAACCTAACTAGTCTTTGTTAATTTCCAAAAAGAACTCAAGTCAAACAGAAGAATTACAAAATTATAACATTTGAACAAACTTAAATCCCTTTATTTATTTATTTTTATTTTATTGTGATTTGATTGAAAGTTTACAGAGCAAATTCATCCTCCATACAGTAGTTCACATACATTTTGTCTCATGACATTGACTGTAATCTCCCATAATGCAACAATTCTCCTCC
>NW_006922003.1:727431-729499 GCF_000298275.1 Orycteropus afer afer | reverse complement strand
TACTATATACATGGGAATTCTTACAGAACATACCAATACACTTGTAGAAACATTGTCTGACAACTCTACACATGGTCATGAGCACACTCTTCCCTTCATAGACATACATAATTGTTCAGCCTGTCCACCTATGTACCCATAGATGAATGTTTGCCATCACTGACAATGCAGTTCTGTATGCGCAAAAGGGTTCATTTTGTTGTCTGTACCTCCCATGTACTTTTCTATGTCCTCCTCTTCCTCAACACCACTGTGTTGATCACTCACATTTGGTATATTGCCTTTCTCTTCACCCAAGCCAATACTTGTCTACATTTATCTAACAGTGTTCCCTCCCCTCCCCTCTCACCCCTGGTAATCAACAAAGAAAATTTCCTTCCATATATAAACCTTTTCTTGACTTTTCACAATAATGGACTAATATAATATTTGTCCTTCTGTGACTGACTTATTTCACTCAGCATAATGTTATCCAAGTTCTTCCACGTTATGTGGTGTTTTGCACATTCTATGATATTCCCTACGGTTGCAAAATATTCTATTCTTTGTAAGTACCATTGTTTGGTTATCCATTCTTCTGTTCATGGGCACCTAGATTGTTTCCATCTTTTTGCTATTGTAAGTAGTGCTGCAATGAACATGGGTGTGCATATATCTGTTCTTGTCCTTGCTCTCACTTCTTTAGGATATATACCTAGTCATGGAATTGCTGGGTCAAATGGTATTTCTAATCCAGTGTTTTAAGGATTCACCATACTGCTTTCCACAGTGGTTGTATCATTTTACAGTTCCACCAGAAGTGTGTGAGAGTCCGAATCTCTCCACATCCTTGCCAGCATTTGTTATTTTCTGTCTAGTTGAACTTTGCTACTAGTGGTGTCTCATTGTTGTCTTGATTTGCATCTCCCTAACGGCTGATGAGGGAGCTCTGGTAGCCTAGTGCCTAAGGCACTTGACTGCTAACCAGAAGGCTGGCGGTTCAAACTCCTTGGAAGGAAGGTTGGGCAATCTACTTCCATGGTGATACTGCCTCAGAAACCCAAGGAGGGGTTGCTATGAGTGAGGGCCTACTCAACAGCACATAACAACAACAACACAATGGTTAATGATTGTGAACATTTCTTTATGTGTTGGTTGGCTGCCTGAATATTTTGTCTGGTGAGGTATCTGTCCATGCCCTTTACCCATTTTTTATTGGATTATTTGTCTTTTTGTTCTTGAGCTGTTAGAGTTTTCTATAAATTTTAGAGATAAATCCCTTGCCAGATATGTCCTTGTCAAATAATTTTTTCCCAATCTGTAGGTTCTCTTTTGATTCTTTTGGAGAAGTCTTTGGAAGCACATGAAAATTTAATTTTTGGAAGATCCCATTCATCTAGCTTATCTTCTGTTTGTACATTTTAGGTTATGCTTGATAGTTTATTTATGGCATATATTAGGGGTGCTAAATTTGCTCCTAGTTTTTTCCATGAGGAACTTTATTGCTTTAGGTCTCATATTTAAGTTTTTGATCCATCTGGGGTTAGTTTTTGTGTATGGTGTGAGGTACAGGTCTTGTTTCATTTTTCTGCAAATGGATATTGAGTTTTGTAAACACTATTCGTTACTCAGACAATCTCTTCCCCATTTGACGGGTTTCATCCCTTTGTTAAAGATCAGGTACTGTAGGTCAATGAATCTATTTCTAGGTTCTCAGTTCTATTTCATTAGTCTGTGTCTGTCATTGTACTAATCCCAGGCAGTTTGGACTACTGTAGCTATATAGTAGGTTTTGAGATCAGGGAGGGTGAGACCTCCTACTTTGTTCTTCTTCAATATTGCTTTGCTTATCCAAGGCTTCTTTCCTTCCCATATAAAGTTGGTGATTGTTTTTTCCATATTTTTGAAGAATGTTGATGGGATCTGGAAGGGATTACATTGAATGTATAGATTGCTTTGGGTAGAACTAACATTTTCACAACGTTCAATCTTCTTATCCACGAGCATGGTATGTTCTTCTGTTCATGTAGATCTCTTATGGTTTCTTGAAGTAGTATTTTATAGTTTTCTTTGTAGAGGATTTTGTGTT
>NW_006922003.1:715876-717257 GCF_000298275.1 Orycteropus afer afer | reverse complement strand
TCTGATCACTGCTTTTGCTGTGGCCCAAAGATTTTGGTATGTTGTGTTTTCATTCTCGTTTGATGCAAGGAATTTTTTCATTTTATTTTTTGTATCTTCTGTTACTCAATCATTCTTGGGTGTTGTGCAATTTTCATGTGTTTGCTCTTCTTCCATTGATCTTCCTATTGTTGATTTCTAATTTGATAGCATTGTGATGTGAGAAGATAATTTGAAGTAATTCAATGTTTTTACATTTATTAAGGCTTTCTTTGTGGCCTAACATATGATCTGTCTTGGAGAATGTTCCATGTCCACTGGAAAAAAATGTATATTGTGCTGTTGTTGGGTGAAATGCTCTGTAAATGTCTATAAGGCAACTTTGTGTGGTGTATTGTTTAATTCTTCTGCATCTTTGTTGAATTTCTTTCCAGTTGTTCTATCTTTCATTGAAAGTGGTATATTAACATCTCCTACTGTGACTGTGAAGTCATCTATTTGTCTTTTCAATTCTATTAAAGTCTGTTTTATGTATTTTGGGGTCTTTCATTGAGTCCATAGATATGTATTATGGTTATATCTTCTTGTTCAATTGATCCTTTAATCATTACATTGTATCCTTCCTTGCCCGTTATGGTGGTTTTTGTTTTAAAGTCAATATGACCATAAATTAATATTGCCATTCCTGCTCTTTTTGGGTTGCCATTTGCTTGAATTATCTTTTGCCAACCTATGATTTCTAGTTTATTTTTGTCTTTGTCTCTAAAGTATGTCTCTTGTAGACAGCAAAATGATTGATTATATTTTCTTATCCAGTCTGAAACTCTTTCTCTTGAGTGGTGCAGTTAATCCATTGACATTCAATATAATTATTGACAAGTATGAATTTGTTGCTATCATTTTTTATGTGTTTTTTTATGGTGTTCCTGGTTTCTTTATTCCATATAATGGTCCATGCTGAGCTCTTTTTGTTTATGAATGATTTTATCATTTCCTTAGTTGCTGTTGCTTTAGCATTTGATAAATATTTGTGCTTTTCCTCTTTTTTATTGTGATGTGAAGGTTTATCATTTTTCTTTTCAGTTACCCTATGGTTTGTAATTTTCTCCCTGAGTTTAGAACAGTCTGTTCTATCTTACAACTCTCTTGACTTCCTCCACATGTAGAAGTTCTGTAACTACACATTTTTTCACATCTTTTTGTTTTGTAGTTGTCCTCATTTGCCAATTGATGTCTCTGGTTCCTTGTTTACAATCTTATAAGCTTATTTTACTTTGGATACTTCCATAACTGGGTTGGTTTCTAAGTTATATCATCATGTGTATTAATGGTCTGTTGTTGTTTGTTATTATTGGTTCTCTCTTCAGAGGACTCCCTTTAGCATCCTTTGCAAGGTCCATCT
>NW_006922003.1:713417-714311 GCF_000298275.1 Orycteropus afer afer | reverse complement strand
TCCACGGCAAGTAACAACAACAGCATATTTAGTTTTGAGTTATACTTTAATCCTTCATCTTTATAATAATGAAACTATAAACTACAGATATATATGGAGGCAAGTTTTGGCCATGCCATTATCTTGCTATAATATACTTTGTATTGTAGGCAAACGGGAAGCTATTTTTCTGCTGAACCTGCATTTATACACACATACTTGTTTTATGTAGAGAGGAATCAAATATTTAATGGCAAATGTACTTGTTTTTATTTATTTTATTCCTTTTATAGCTGCATTTAAAGGTCTTGGCCATACCTCAGAGATTTTACTTGAATTCCATTTTTCTTTGACTTTGTGAAACATATCTATGTGTTTGTCTTCCTGAGATTTTTATTGCTGCTTTCCTATTTTTATGGTCCCCAAGCTGTTCTGTGGGATTCTTTTATTATTTTTTTTTGCTAGTTTACTTATTTTAAAATGGCAGTATCATAGGTTCTTGCCATTATTTTTACCTCAAATGTGACAAAAGTATTGTCAGAATAAACTATTTTTACAATATTTAAGGTCATATTTCAGTATTTTTCACTTTCAAGTAGAACACATATTGATCTCCTGAAACTGCTGTATTATAAGAGGAGGGTAGGTAAAGCAATGTGTATTATTTAACCAAACAATATTAAATTCTTCAGCAAATTTATTCAAAATGCAATTATATATCTAGATTTGTTTTGTTTAAAAAAAAGTTTAATCTTTAGCATATTTTTATTTTGTTAATTCTTTTGAACTATTCTTAAAAAAAGCTCTGCTGGTGTAGTGGATAAGGCATTTGGCTACTAACCAAAAGGTCAGTGGTTTGAACCCACCAACTGCTCTATGGAAGAAAGATGAAGCAGTCTGCATCCATAAAGATTT
>NW_006922003.1:711576-712509 GCF_000298275.1 Orycteropus afer afer | reverse complement strand
ATTTCAAATACTAGCAGGGTCACCCATGGTGGACAGGATTCTGTGGAGCTTCCAGACTAAGATAGACTGGGAGGAAGAAAGGGGACATTCACTTCTGAAAAAAAAAAATTGGCCAATGAAAACCTTATGAATAGCAGTGAAACACACTCTGATACATTACCAGAAAACTTTATGAATAGCTGCAATTTACAGGTGAAAAAAGCAAGGAGTTAGGACTTGCCTACTGTCATAGTACTGATAAATAACATATTTGGAATTTCTTGGTGTTTTATTGTATAGTCACTTAACTCTCTTTATCATAAGTTTCTACTACTTAGAGATGAAGCTCAGAAAGCAAAAGTGGTCTTATCATTTAACATTATTAATAGTATGGTCCAATAGTTTTAAATCTAGGCTCCTCATTAAATATGAGACACAAAATACAAATTTGACCTATGTTTTTCCAACCAGAGACCTTAAATTGTGAGACTTGGTATCTTTCTGGGAAATTTGCAGTCTCAGCATTCATTTACTACGATATCTTTATGGAGCATTTTGATTTTCCTTCACCCAATACTTTTCCTGCTAAAGAAATTGAGTGAGAGAGATTGGCATGTCTTCATTCAAAAAGGTAGGCTCAAAGTCTTGAGATTGCTCCAAACATATAGACTACTTTATAACAGGGAAAGAGATGTACCTCATTTCTAACTCTTCCATGCATATATCACAAAGCACAAATCAGAGAGTCAGAGCCAAATTCCTATTACTGTAACAGTTTCATGACTCTGTGTATTGGTACTTATGTAATCCAATGATATCAGGCCTTCACCTATTAAACTGATCATTCTTCCTTTCCAGAGGAGGCATAGAGATAAAGAAGAGGGTATAAAGAGAAAGCAACATGGAGTTATACTTTCAATAATCTTTTTTTTTTTTTTTTTTTTACTTTTGATA
>NW_006922003.1:707487-710411 GCF_000298275.1 Orycteropus afer afer | reverse complement strand
ATCAGATTTAATTTCCTTTATTGCTAAGTAATATTCCATTTTTTATATGTACCACAGTTTTAGAAGTGATTAGATTTGGGATCCACCATATACTTGTAAGACCTCAATAATATAACTGAAGAAAACTGTTTCCAAACAGGATTACATCCAGACACAAGAGCTAGGGTTCTAACACATACCCAGAATAACTTGCGGGGATTTGCTTCTAAACTCACTTATATAGCTAGTGACAGGATTCAATTCCTGTCATAATATTGGAATAAAGGCCTCAGTTTCTCAGAGTCTTTTATCCAGAGAGCATCCCTGGTTCTTGCCAAATGAGTCTCTTCAGGCTTGTTCACAATTTGGTGCTTTACTCTGTCAGAACAAGAACAAGAATAATATAGAGACAGAGAAACACCTGAGTCTTTTACAATTTTGAATTGAAATGTCAACATTTTCCACACTCTATTCATTAGGTGGAGATCCCAAGAGATCATAGAATACAACCCACATAGAAGGGGAGAGGATTACACAAAGGAATAAATACCAGGAAGTAGAAATGTTTGAGAACCATTTTAGAAGCAACTTACCTTATCTATATTCAAGTATGGGATGTATAATAAAGAGTAACATGGCAGGAATGAATCTACAAACTGTTAGCCACAATCTCATCCACCACAGACCAAAAGAACCAGATGGTGTTCAACGGCCCTGCTGACCGTTCTGACTAAGACAACAACAGATGGTCCCCGATAAAATGGGAGAAAAATGTAGAACAAAACTGAAATTCTTAGGAAAGCTCAGGCTAACCAGATGAGATCACAGAATTCCCTGAGACTCTTGCCCTGAGACAGTTTTTAAATTTTGAACTGAAAATTTCCCCTGAGATCACCCTTTACAGAAATAGCAGAGTGGCACACAAAATAAAAGATGTTACCCATATGCGGTGAATTGCTTGATATGTCCCTTCTAGCCATTGTCCTCCATTCTATGATGTATTTTAAATCCTATTATCCATGCCTGTTTGGGGTGGTGTGATAGTTAAGGTCGGGTGTCAACTTGGCTGGGCAGCTGGTAGTAGTCGTTCCCTAAAATGACTGTCAATCGGCTTTGTGATGGGATTTGCCTTGAGCTGCTGATTGTTAAAGCCATCCACTTAGGGTATCTCTGTTGGGGCAACACAGGTGTAATGTATCTTGAGTTCTTCCTTGCTGGAGGGTATAATTCCAATCACCACCCTTAGCTTCCTTGAGGGTATACCTTATGAATCTCCTGGGAAAGTTCACCCTCCTCTTGCTCTGGTTCTGTGTTGTGGCTCATCCTCATCTCACCCCTGGATTTGGGACAACAGCCGTCATCTGATCTGCTGATCGAGGTTCATCAAACCCCAAGAGTTGGGAAGATCCACCAGACCTACTCACGGACCCGGGACTCGCCAGCCTGCTGGCCTCCACCACTACTACGTGAGATGATCCCTTGGGTGTCTGTGAGTTCTGTGAGGTGTTACAGTGAAATACAGAACCCTAAAATGGGGGAGATTACTGGGAGGAGGAGGAGGAGTTAATACCTGAAATGATGGAGTGTCAAGGTAGTTTGGGCATTTGGGACATCTTTAACCTCCTCTTGGGGACCAGCCTTGTGCTGATCTTCTGAGAGAAATTGTTCAAGCACCATAATAACAGTGTTTTATTGAAAAATTATCTGTAGGAGATCAAAAGGTCAACATTTACTGTAAAGGAAAAATGAGAACATAAGAGGGCAGGGAAGCTAGAGTATGAAATGAAATGAAAAAACCAAAACATAATTAAAGAGAATGTTGACACATTGTGAAAAATGTAAGTTATGTCACTGAAAAATGTGTGTGGAAGTTGGCAAATAGAAACCTGACTTGCTGTGTACATTTTCACCAAAAACATAGTAAAATATTATTTTTTTAAAAAAGTAATATAGCTTTAGATAAGATATTCAAATACTTTTTAACTATGAGACAACTAGACTTGATTTTGTCATTTAAATGAAGCAATGATACTTTCTTTAAAAGCAACATAATTTAAGAATAATGGCAAGGTTAAAATCATAAAGCACTTCTTATTGTTATGTGCCTGACTCATAGCGACCTCTCCTCGGGTTTCCCAGGTAGTATTACTACGGAAGTAGATTGCCCCATCTTCCTTCCTAGGAGTGGCTGGTAGGTTTGAACCACCAGACTTCTAATTAGCAGTCAAATGCCTTAGGCACTACACTACCAGAACTCCCCATAAAGCACTGTTGTTGTTGTTGTTATGTGCCGTCCAGTCGGCCCCCACTCATAGGGACCCCTCCTTGGGTTGCCAAGGCAGTATCATTAGGGAAGTAGATTGCCCAACAATGCTGTAATTATTATCACTGTTACTCTTAGAGGGAGCTCTGGTGACTTAGGGCCTAAGGCAATTGACTGCTAACCAGAAGGCTAGCACTTTAAACCCACCAGCCACTCCTCGGAAGAATGGGCAATTTACTTCCATAGAGATACCTACCATACCACCTTGGAAACTCAAGGAGGGGTCGCTATGAGTTGGATCCGACTCCACAGTGGTGAGTTGTTTTGTTTTTTTTTTTTGGTTACCCTTGTTGTTATGTGCCGTTCAGTCCGACCCAACTCATAGCGACCCCTCCTTGGGTTTCCGAGTCAGAATGACTATGGAAGTAGATTGTCCCATCTTCCTTCCAAGGAATGGCTGGTGGGTTTGAACCGCCAGCCTTCTGGTTAGCAGTCAAGTGCCCTAGGCACTATGCTACCAGAGCTCCTTAGTAGTAAAAATAATAATAATAATCTTATAATAATATTATTGAAGTGAGGTTCATGGAATGAGGTTTGGACATGAGGTTGCAAAGCAATATTTTAAATGACAGCAAAAGCTAAAGGTGAAGTTTTAGCTTTGGAAAATACATAGGCTTTAAAG
>NW_006922003.1:700198-707142 GCF_000298275.1 Orycteropus afer afer | reverse complement strand
TTATATTTTTATTATTTCTAAAAGAAAAAAAGAGTAGTTGTAAAGAGATGGATAAATTAGTGAGAATAAATATTTAATCTTAAGCACATAGAATCAGAGGAATTTTTGAAAGTGTGATTCTATCTTTAATTTTTTTTTTCTATGTCAATAGTTTGCTTAAAAAGTTGTGAAACCTTTGGAATTAGAATAATGCAGTATTTATCATAGAAATTGAAAATAAAATATGCATATTATAGTCCTTTCATTTGCATAAAGTTTTCGCATGAAAAGCAAGAATTAAAATGCTTAATATTTATACTTATTAGTTATAGAAAGCTTTGGAATACACTTGAGTAGTTTTGTGATAAGAGGCATATATCAGTGTGAACATTTGAATGATGGTTAAAACTGGTTTATAACTTTGGCTTCTCAGTACGATTAACCAGGGAAGCATTTAAATAATACTGATGCCTTAGCCCCATGTGTAACCAAATAGCTCAGGGTTTCTGGAGCTGAGTGCAAGGTGTTAATTTTTTTTTTTTTTTTCTTTTTATAGTACTATATTTGATTCAAGGAGCTCTGGTAGCATAGTGGCTAAGACACTTGCCTGCTAACCAGACGGCTGGCGGTTCAAACCCACCAGCCACTCCTCAGAATGAAGGTTGGACAATCTACTTCCGTAGTGATACTTCCTCAGAAACCCAAGGAAGGGTCACTATGAGTTGGGTCCAACTCAATGGCACATAACAACAACAATAACAATATTGGATTCAAACATGAAACCAGAGTGGAGAATCCCTGAGTCATTATGAAGAAGACATAAATGGTATGAATTTGAGACTTGAATGAAATTGCCTAGTCCAAATAATTTCCCAAAATAAGGCCCTTTTCACCATTTAGTATTTAAAGACATTATAGCTACTTTCCCTTATTGTTTTCTTACGGACTAATATTTGGATGACTTGTAAAATTTGGAACCACCAAATTATCAAATTAATCATGAGTCATCACCTGCTAACATGAAGTATGTGGTATGTTTCTAACAGCAAAGGCTGGATCAAGGTCACTTTAGTCACAAGAAGTTCAAAATCAATTTCAATGCTAATCAGCAGTTGAAAAAATAGATTAGTAATGCAGTGAAAGTCATTACTGTTTCAGGCATTTATTTTATGTGATGCTCCCTGCTGAGGTGAATAAGGTTGTAAGGTTGTAGTATCATAAAGCAAGAGTATCAGTTTGTTTTTTGTTGCTGTTGTTGTTGTTGTTTTTATTAAATTTTTATTGTGATTTGGGTGAAATTTTACAGAGCAAATTCACTTTCCATTCAGCAGGTCACATACCCTCTGTCTCATGACATTGACTACAATTTACCACAATGCAGATGCTCCCCTCCCACCTCTTCCCCATAGTTATCTCTTCCCTGTGTCTTTTCTGCCCATGCATTCCTGCCCCCCAAGCTGTCTCTCTGTTCATACACAGCCCTTCTATTCTCCCATGATTGATCTCTCCAAGGAGTGTATCCACCTAATGTAAATGTTCAGCTCATATGCCTGTCTTTTGTTTGGCTGGAAGCCACAGGAATGGGGTCAATTCCAGACCTGAGGGCAATTAGAGGCCATACTCTCAGTGGTTCCATCAGGCTCTATCAGAGCAGCAAATATGATCCCCCACCTTTTTTTTTTTGTATGATTTTGAGTTTTGTTCCACATTGTTCTCCCACTCTATCTAGGATCTCCTACAGAGATCACCCTGCCAGTGGTTGACAGTGGTAGTGGGGCACCATCTAGTTATTATGGTCTCATAGTCTTATAGGCTAAGGACACATGTTGTATCAGCCCCTTGGACTAATTGTTTCCATGTGTCTTTGTTTTTCTTCATTCTTCTTTGGTGTGGAAGAGGAGAGGCCCATAATTGTATCTAGATGGCTGCTTGCAAGCTTTTATGTTATTCTTTAGTGTTGCAAAGTATTCCACTGTTTGTATGTACCATAGATTGGTTACTCATTCTTCTGTTAATGGGCACCTAGGTTATTTCTGTCTTTTGGTTATTGTGAGTAGTGCTGCAATGAATGTGGGTGTGCATATGTCTGTTCTTGTCCTGGATCTCACTTCTTTAGGATATATACTAGTCATGGAATTGCTGGGTCAAATGGTATTTGTAATTATTACTTTTAAGGAATCACTATATTGCTTTCCACAGTGGTTGTATCATTTGACAGTCTCACCAGAAGTGTATGAGAATCCTTATCTCTCCACATCCTTGCCAGCATTTGTTATTTTCTGTCATGTTGAACTTTTCTACTAGTGCTGGGGCAAGATGGTATCTCGTTGTTTTGATTTGCATCTCTCTAATGGCTAATGATCGAGAGCATCTCTTCATGTTTGTTGGCCACCTGAATATCCTCTTTGGTGAAGTGTCTATTCATGTCTTCTGCCCATTTTTAAATTGGATTATTTGGTTTTTGTGGGTTTTTTTTTTTTTGCTGTTGAGGTGTTGGAGTTTTCTATATATGATAGCAATAATCCCTTATCATATATGACATTGCTGAGTATTTTTCCCAATCTGTAAGTTCTGTGTTGACTCTTTTGGAGAGGGCTTTGGAGGCACATAAAAATTTAATTTTCAGAAGTTCCCATTCATCTGGTTTATCTTCTGCTGTTTATGCATTTTGGGTTATGCTTGAGAGTCTATTTGTGCCATATATTAGGGCCCTTAAATTTGCTTCTGTTTTTTTCTTGAGGAACATTTTATAGTTTTAAGTCTAATCCTTCTGGAGTTAGTTTTAGTGTATTCTGTGAGGTACAGATCTTGTTTCAGTTTTCTGCAAAGAGATATCCAGTTTTTCCAGCACCATTTGTAGAACAGACAAGCCCCATTTAAATCACCATTTAATGGATTGCAGTCCTGTGTCAAAGATCAGCTGACCATAGGTTGACAGATCTATTTCTGGATTCTCAATTCTGTTACTTTGGTCTATGTGTCTGTCATTGTACCAATACCAGATAGTTTTGACTACTGTGGCTGTATAGTAGATTTTGAGATCCGGAGTGTGAGACTTCTTACTTTGTTCTTCTTCTTCAATAATGCTTTCCTATGTAAGGTCTCTTTTGTTTCCACATAAAGTTACTGATTGTTTTTTTCCATATCCTTAAAGAATGTTAATGAGAACTGGATTGGGATTGCATTGAACGTATAGATTGTTTTGGGTAGAACTGACATTTTCACAATGTTCAATTTTCCTATCCATGAGCATGATATATTCTTTCATTAATGTAGATCTCTTTGGTTTCTTGAAGTAGTCTTTTATAGTTTTCTTTGCACAGGTCTTTTGTGTCGCTGGTAAGATTTATTCCCAGGTATTTTATTTTATTTTATTTTTTGGTAGCTATTGTAATTGTTATTGGTTTCCTTGTTTCTTTTTCAGCAATCTCTTTGCTAATGTAGAGAAATCTAACTGATTTTGGGTGTTGATCTTATGTCCTGCCACTATCCTAAATCTCTCAAATAGTTCCAGTAGATTTTTACTGAGTCTCTTGGATTGTATCAGAAGCAAATAGGGATAGTTTGATGTCTTCCTTATCAATTTGGATGTCATTGATTTCCCATTCTTATTGCCCTTGTTAGGACTTCCAATACAATGTTGAACAGAAGTGGCGATAGCGGGTACTCTTGTCTGGTTCCTGTTTGCAAGGGGGATGGATTCAGTCTCTCCCCATTGAGAGTAATGTTGGCTGTTGGTTTTGCATATATACCCTTTATTATGTTGAGGAATGTCCTTTCTATTCCTGTTTACCTGAGAGTTTTTATCAGGAATGGGGTTGGATTTTATCAAATGCCTTTTCTGCATCGATTGATATGATCATGTGGGTCTTTTCCTTTGTTTTATTTATGTGGTTGATGATGTTGATTGTTTTTCTCTTGTTGAATCATCCTTTCATACCTGATATGAACCCCACTTGGTCATAATGAATTGCTTTTTGATATGCTGTTGGAGTCGGTTGGCTGCAATTTTGTTGAAGATTTTTATATCTATATTCATGAGGGATATTGATCTGTAGTTTTCCTTTTGAGTTATATCTTTGCCTGCTTTTGGTATCAAGGTAATGCTTGCTTCATAAAATGAGTTAGGGAGTTTTGGAATAGTGTGAGTAATATTGGTGTCAGTTCTTCTCTGAATGTTTGGTAGAATTCTCCAGTGAAACCGTCTGGGCCAGGACTTTTTTTGTTGGCAATTATTTTATGATCTGTTCAATTTCTTCTTTTGTTATGGATGTGTTCAACTTTTCCACCTTGGTCTGTGTTATTTTTGGTAAGTGGTGTGTTTCTAGAAATCTATCCATTTCTTCTAGATTTTCATTTTTTTTGGAGTAAAGTTCTTCATAGTATCCTTTTTTTTTTTTTTTTCCAGTTGGTTCTGTTGTGATGTCACCCAGTTCTTTTCCTGTTCATGTTATATGTATTCTCTCCCTCTTTTCATTTGGTAAATTTGCCAGCAGTTTGTCAATTTTATTAATCTTTTCAGAAAACCAACTTCTCGTCTTGTTGATTTTTCCTATTGTCTTTCTATTTTCTGTTTCATTGATTTCTGCTCAAATCTTTATTATTTCCTTTCTTTTGGTGACTGTAGGTTTTTCTTGCTGCTCTTTGGCTAATTGTTGGAGATGTTGGCTTAAAGTGTTGATTTTGGCTCTTTCTTCTTTTTTGATGTGTGCATTTATTGATAAAAATTGGTCTCTGACCATTGTTTTTTCTGTGCCCAAAGATTTTGGTAAGTTGTATTTTCATTCTCGTTTGATTCAAGGAAATTTTTAATTTTCTTTTTTGTTTATTCTCTTACCCAGTCATTCTTAGGAGGATGTTGTTCAGTTTCCATGTGTTGGTTCTTTTTCCATTAATCTTCCTATTGTCGATTGCTAATTTGATAGCATTGTGATCTTAGAAGATCATTTAAAGTATTTCAGTGTTTTTAAATTGATGAAGACTTGCTTTATGGCCTAACGTGTGGTCTGTCTTGAAGAATGATCCATGTGCACTGGAAAAGAATGCATATTGTGCTATGAAGTGCTCTGTAGATGTCTATAAGGAAAAGTTGGTGGATTTTATTGTTTAGCTCTTCTACATCTTTGTTTTCTTCCCAGTTGTTCAATCTTTCATTGAAAGTGTTCTATTAAAGTCTCCTACTATGATTGTAGAGTCATCTACTTGTCTTTTCAATTCTGTTAAGGTCCAATTTATGTATTTTGGGGCTCTTTCACATTTATTGCAGATATATCTTCTTCTCCAATCATCCTTTAATCATTATATAATGTCTTTTCTTCTCTCTTGTAGTGGTTTTTGTTTTAAAGCCAATTTGATAAGAAATTATTGTTTCCACTCCTGCTCTATTTTGGTTGCCATTTGCTTGATATATCTTTTTTCCAGCCCTTGATTTGTAGTCTCTTTTTTGCCTTTTTCTCTAAGTTGTGTCTCTTGTAGACAGTATATTGATGGGTTATATTTTCTTATCCAGTCTGTGACTCTTCATCTCTTGATTAGTCCATTTAATCCACTGACATTCAGTGTAATTATCGACAAGTATGAATTGGGTATTTTCATTTTGTTATGTGATTTTTCATGGTGTTCATTTTTGCTTTGTTCCATATAATTTTCTGTGCTGAGCTCAGTTTGTATATGAATCATGTTATCATTTCCTTTGTTGGAAATTGTTTTAGTATTTGCTACATATTTGTGCTTGTCCACATTTTTATTATGATGTGAAAGTTTATCATTTTCCTTTGAGGTTATCCTGTGATTTATAATTTTCTCCCCAAGTTTAAAACAATCCATTCTATCTTGCAACTCTCTTGAGTTCCTCACCATTTAGAGTTTCTGTAACTGCATTATTTTTTCCCTTTTTTGGTTTGTAGTTGTCCTCATTTGCCAATTGATGTCTCTGGTTCCCTGCTTACAATCTTGTAAGAATATTTTACTTTGGATACTTCCATAGCTGTGTTGCATTATGCCATCTTGTATATTAATGGTCCATTGTTGCTTGCTATTTTTGGTTCTCTATTCAAAGGACTCTCTTTAGTACTTCTTGTAAGCTTGGTCTGGTTTTAACAAATTACCTTAATTTCTGCTTATCTAGAAATCTCCTAATTTCACCATCATATTTGAGGGACAATTTTACTGGATGTATAATTCTTGGTTGGAAATTTTTCTGTTTCAGGGTTTTCTATGTACCATCCCTTTGCCTTCTCACTTGCATGGTTTCTCACTTGCTTATTCTTCTTGGTTGTCCTTTGTAGGTAACTTCATTTTTCCTGTGCTGCTTTAATGATTCTTTCTTTGTCTTTGGTTTTGATAAGTTTAAGAGTGAAATGTCTTGGTGTATTCTATTTGGGTTTGTTGAAAGTCCTGAATGGATATTTTCTCATCTTTCATCATATCACAGAAGTTCTTCTCCAATAATTCTTAGACAGTTTCTCAGTGATTTTATTTTTATCTTTGTGTTCTGAATTTCCGATTACAACTAGGTTATTATTATTATTATTATTTTTATGGTATCCCACATGAACCCTATGCTTTCTTCATTTTTAAATTTTTTTTTTTTTTTCTGATTGATCCCTTTCCAAAGAAGTATTTAGGTATTTGTCTTCAATCTCATTAATTCTGTCTTCCATTGCATCAAATCTACTCCTTTGCCCTTTCAATGTGTTAACTACTTTTGAAAATTTAGTGTTAATCTTTGGATTTCTATCTATAGGTTTTGCATAATTTCTAATTTTTAATTTGTCATTTTATTCTTGTATTTTTCTCTGAAATTACTCTCAATTTTTCTGTGTTCTTTCCTTAATTTTGTCAGTGTTTTTCTTGATCTGATTCTTAATCCTTTGAAGATACCTAAATATAATTATTTTGTATTCTTTATCAGAAAGTTCTAATGCTGCTTCTTCTTCAAACACGTGTTCTGTGTCTGTATCCTG
>NW_006922003.1:696308-699617 GCF_000298275.1 Orycteropus afer afer | reverse complement strand
TAATAATAATATTAATAATAATAATAATAATTTTAAAACAGACAAAAACGAATAAAGTAGGAAAGAAAAGGAAGTAAAATCTGGTCAGGGCAGGGCAGGACACCCAGGATCCATGGGAGCACAGACTGGGTTGGAATTCCTGCTGGCCAGAAAGTAGTAGGAGTGAGGTATGGCCACACTTCTGTTCACCAAGGTGGTGTGGGGTATAAGAGCAACAAGGAGAATATCACACCTTTCCAGTCATTCACTTCTGGGATGTCCTTGTGGTTCCTCGCAAGTGGAACCTATTCTTAGGTCCCTGCAATCTGGGAGAACAATGTTGCCTTAAGTATCCAAAATGGTCAAACCACTTGAAATCATTCAAAATGGCTGTGTCCTCCAGACAGGGAAAAGTCCACAGCTCAGCCAGTGTACCTCTTTCGTGCTTCCCCTTTTATTCACCAGCCACCAGCATAGTTCTCCATGCAGCTTCTGGCTAGCAGATCTGATTTTTAGGTTAATTCTTAGGTCCTAATGCCACTTGGTAATATCCAAGCTGTCCTCGCTGTTAGGATGTCTGACAGACTGCAGGTACGTATGTTTCTTTTTTCTGTGTTTTCATGCAGGTTCTTCTACTAGCTGGAGTTTAGTCTGCTTCTGGATTCTTCCTTTAAAAGATCAGGGCTCCAGAATTGTCTTCTGTATCCGTGTTAATTGGCTCTCCCTTCCTTTGTTGAAGAGGGTCTGTGTAGTTTGTCTGCTTAGTACACCATCTTACTGGAACCAAAAGTATCAGTTTAAAAAAAAAAAAGTAAAGAAAAAGATCCTGGAGAACAAAACATAACTTTAAAAATAAATTTGTTTTTCCCTTATAATAAACTAATATTTCTCTAATGGAGTGAATGTGTTGCTTTACAAAATAAAAAGACAGATTTTTCTAAATTAAAAATAGATGTAATGAATTTTAATTTTGAAATAAAGTACTTCAACTTAAAGGTATTCTTATTTCTAATATGTGATGTTATTTTAGACTCATGTGGCTATATTTGCTCCACTAAGTTATTAAAATAACCCAATCAATAGAGAGAAGACAGCATCACAGTAATATTACTAAGAGAAAATATCATCTTAATACTCTGGTTCAGTTGTATTATTCAAAGGATTTGAATCATTTTCTCTTTTATAGTAAATCTCTTATTCATTTCCAGCAAAGGTTGGAATGATATCTACAATTATAGTGACTTTATATATCAAAAATATTATCTATGCAAGGAAATTCAGATCTATATAATGTATTTTCAATTGAAGGAAATTATTTCAAAACTTAATTGGGAATTCAGTGTTTTTGAGTGATATTTTTCTACTATATGAAGTTTTAGGTGAAAAAAAAGTAAAGTTTTTTTGACTTTGTCATTTTGCTTAGAAGTCTAGTTTAAAACTATGAATTTCATGTAATAAACTCAAACACATACTAGAAATTGGACTAAAGAACAAAGTGTTTTGTGTTTCTCCTAATAGACAAAGTATATTGATATAAACTTATAGATATGCATAGAAACTATACATATTATGGTAGGCTAAATGCTTTATATTACTTCACATAAACAATATACTCTTAATTCTCTTAAAGCACGTTTATATATTGCTAGTACTGGATTCTTGCAATGTGTACTCATTTTTGATTCATATGATCACAGCCAGACAAATCCATATATGTATGTGTTTGTGTGTTAAGTATTAAGTATACAAATACCTATTTGTTAGTTGTAAAAGCATTCTGATTACTTTAAACTAGAAAAACATTCACACAATGTCACTTTGGGGTAACTACATTTAGAGAATTACTCTGAAAAATATCTGTCATTTCCAAGATGGCAGGAATTATTTTCAACTCTCCCTTGAGGAGGAAATTTCAGATGCAGCGGATGAAAGATAAGCAATGGAAAATGCTTTGGGTTACAAATGATAAAAAATTCATTCACATGCCATGGAATACTATGCAACACTAAAGAATAATGTTGAAGCTACAAAACACCACATAATGTGGGTGAACTTGGAGGACATTATACTGAGTGAAATAAATCAATTACAGAAGGACAAATATTATATTAGTTCATTATCATAAAAAGTCAAGGAAAATTGTATATAAGGAAGGAAACTTTCCTTGTTGGTTAGCAGGGATAGGAAGGAAGGGGAGGGAATACTATTAGATAGGAAGAGAAAGAAAAAAAAATCCATTCATTCATTCAAAAACCATTAATGACACTGGACTAGGTACTGCAAATATTAAGATGTATAAGACATTACATTCTTGATATCAAAATGATAACATTTTAAGAAGAAAAACAAGTAAGTGTCTAAGTTTTATATAGTTTAATAGTTACTCTTGTAAAGGACACCACTGGGGATCCTCTGAAAATATTTATTTATTTTATATATATTTTTATTACTCTATTTGTAATCTCAATTCCCCAATCTCAAAAGACCACATTTTGAGTGAAAAATTTCTTAAATGCTTGTTGTAAAATAGATTCATGCCACAAGTTATTATACTTTAATTTTTGAGGCAACATTCAACTTCTAGGTACCAGTTTCTTACTAGGCATGGTAGGCTAAATTATACTCCTTTGAAAACAATTCTCAAATGTCAAGGTTTATTTTTCCTCACTTTCCTTATCCATAGTGATCAGCTGAGGAATCTCCTTTATGTTGACCTCATTTCATGATCCAACTTATATTGCATTCTCCATTTGGAGTTTTGTTATTTTTTGAGGCAGAGGAAAAACCGGGCTTTGGAGGAGGACAGTTTCCTATCAACAATTAAATGCTTTGTATGAATTTAACACAAGTTATTTGGATGCATCTGCCCAAAAATGATTGATCAAACCAGTCACATGGCTTCATCAAATCTCAAAGGCCAAGAAATATAATTCTATCATAAACTGTAAACACATGATATTGAACAGTAAGGGCAGTCACAGTGGTTTTCCAAAATTGAGTTAATTAAGTACTACCTTAATTAAGAGTTAAATAATTAAGTCTTCAAAGTGACATCTTTGCTCTTTACCACTTTAAAGAGGCATTTTTTTTTTTTTCCTCCCAGCAGATTTGCCACTGCAATATGATATCTGATTTCTTGACAACTGCTTCAATGAGTATAGCTTGTGGATCCAAGTAATATGAAATCTTTGACAACTTCAATCTTTTCTCTTGTTTATCATGATGTTGCTTATTGCTCCAGTTGTGAGGATATTTGTTTTCTCTATATTCAGGTGTAATCCATACTGAAGACTGGTCTTTGCTCTTCATCAGTAAGTGCTTCAAGTCATC
>NW_006922003.1:685444-690378 GCF_000298275.1 Orycteropus afer afer | reverse complement strand
TGTGCATCTATATTCATGAAGGATAATGGTCTGTAGTTTTCTTTTATAGTGATGTCTTTGCCTGATTTTAGTATCAAGGTTATGCATGCATCATAAAATAAATTTGGAAAGATTCCATCCTTTTTGATATTCTGGAATACTTTAGGTAGGATTGGCGTCAGTTCTTCTCTCAACATTTGGTATAATTTTCTGGTGAAACCATCTGGACCAGGTCTTTTTTTGTTGTTGGTGGTAATTATTTTATGGCCTATTCAATTTCTTCTTTTGTTATTGTTCTGCTCAAATTTTCCACCTCAATCTGTGTTAGTTTAGATAAGTAGTGAGTTTCTAGAAATCTGTCCATTTTTTTCTAGATTTTCAAATTTACTGGGATACAGTTCTTCATTGCATCCTGATATTATCTTTTTTATTTCATTTGGTCCTGTTATGATGTCACCTAATTTGTTTCTTATTCATATTATTTGTATTCTCTCCCTCTTTTCCTTTGTTAAATTTGCCAGTTGTTTGCCAATTTTATTAATCTTTTCAAAAAACCAACTTGTAAGCTTATTGATTTTTTCTATTGTCTTTCTATTTTCTGTTTCATTTATTTCCGCTGGAATATTTATTATTTATTTTCTTCTGGCGACTGTGTGCTTTTTTTACTGCTCTTTTTCTAATTGTTGGAGATGTTGGTTTAAGGTGTTGAATTTGGCTTATTCTTATTTTTTGATATGTGCATTTATTGCTATAAATTACCTTCTGATCAGTGATTTTGTTGTATCCCAAAGACTTTGGTGTGTTGTCTTTCATACCTGTTGGGTTCAAGGAATTTTTAAATTTAGTTTTTAATTTTTTCTATTACCCACTCATTTTTAAGGAAGGTGTCCTGTCTTTTTACTGACATTCCACTTTCTTCATGGATGATGTTCTTGATTCCATCCTACAATTCATTTGGTTTTCAGTCATTGGTGTTTGATGCATCAAATCTGTTCTTTAGATGGTCTCTAAATTAAGGAGAGATATAACCAAGGTCATATTTTGGCTCTTATGGACTTGTTTTAATTGTCTTCAGCTTTAACTTGAGCTTGCATAGGAACAATTTATGGTTTGTTCTACTGTCTGCTGCTGGCTTTGTTTTGCCTGATGGTATTAGGCTCCATTGCCTCTTTCCACAGATGTAGTTGATCTGATTCCTGTGTATTCCATCTGGTGAAGTCCACAAGTATAGGCAACATTTATGTTGTTGAAAAAAGGTATTTTCAATGAATACATCATTGATCTTGCAAAATTCTATCATGTGATCTCCAGCATCATGTCTATCACCAAGGCCATGCCTTCCAACTATTGGTGATTTTTCTTTGTTTCCAAATTTTGCATTCTAATCACTAGTAATGATCAACACATCTTGATTGCATGTTTGGTCAATTTCAGACAGCAGAAGTTGGTAAAAATCTTCAATTTCCTCATCTTTGGCTTTGATGGTTGGCACATAAATTTGAATAATAGTGGTATTAACTGGTCTTTCTTGTAGGCATGTGGATATTATCCTATCAGTGACAGCATTGTACTTTGAGACAGATAGTGAAATATTCTTTGTGATGATGAGTGTCATGCCGTTACTCTTCAATTTGTCATTTCTGGCATAGGTGACTGCTATTCAGAAAGCTGGCAGTTCAGACCCATCAGCCACTCCTTGGAAGGAAGATTGGACAATCTACTTCCAAAGAGGTACCACCTTGGAAATCTAAGAAGGGGTCGCTATGAGTCAGATCTGACTCAACAGCAGTAAGTTGCATTAGAGCATATGGTTGTCTGATTCAAAACAGTCAAAAACAGTCCATTTCAGCTCACTAATGTCTAGGGTATCAGTCTTTATGTGTTGCATTTCCTTTTTGACAATCAATTATTCCTAGGTTCATACTTTGGTCATTCCATATTCTGATGATTAATGGGTGTTTTCAGCTGTTTCTTCCCATGTTGAGTCATGCCATATCAGCAAATATAGGTCCCAAAATCTTTACTCCACCTTTGTCATTAATGTCAACTCTACTTTGAGGAGGCAGATCTTCCCCAGTCATATTTTGAGTGCTTTCTGACCTGAGGGCCTCATCTTCCAGCACTCTCTCAGACAATGTTTCAGGAGTATTCATAATGGTTTTCAGTTATATATCAGACAGTGTGTCACTGCTATACATATGGTTTTCACTGGCCAATTCTTTGAGAAGCAGATGACCCCTTCTTCCTTTTGAGTATGTCTTAGTCTGGAAGCTCTACTGAAACCTGCCCACCATGGGTGACCCTACTGGCATTTGAATATCACTGGCACAGCCTCCAGCCTCACAAAAACACTCAAGCCACCACAGTACAACAAACTGACATATGAGTGGTGGTTGCTCGCATACTGATTGAATAAATATGGCCACAGGATACAACCTTGATGCACATCCTTCCTTATTTTGAACGTTCCTTATCTCCTTGTGTTGTTTGAATGACAGGCTCTTGATCTATGCACAGGTTCCTCAAGAGTATAATTAAGTGTTCTGGAATTCCCAATCATTGCAAGGTTTTCCATACTTTATCATGATCCACACAGTAGAATGCCTTTGCATAATCAATAAAATACAGCTAAACATCTTTCAGGTATTCTTTGTTTTCAGCCAAGATCCATTATGTCAGCAATGATATCTCTCATTTGTTAATTTGCACATGGACAATTGATGGTCTCTTCCACAGTCAACTTCTGGCCTTTTTGGAACTAATGATATTGAGCTTCTCCAGTGCCTCTTTCCATAGAAGTTGTTGTTGTTGCTTTATGCCATCGAGTCAGCCCTGATGTAGTCAGTCTTATTCTTGTGTATTCCTTCTGGCAGGTTCCCCATGTATAGTCACTGTTTATGTTGTTTGAAAAGGTATTTGCAATGAATAATTCATGGGTCTTGCCAAATTCTATCATGCAGTCTCCAACATCATTTTTTTCACCAATGCCACATTTTCCAACCTCTGATGCTTCTTAGTTTTCAACTTCACTATTCCAAGCACCAGTTATTATCAGTGTATCTAGATTACATGTTTGGTCAATTTCAAACTGAAAAAAAAAAAGTTGGTAAAAATCTTCAATGGCTTCATCTTTGCTTTGGTGTTTGGGGCATAAATCTGAATAATTGTAGTATTATCTGGTCTTCCTTGTAGTTGTGTGGATATTATCCTGTCACTGACAGCATTGTACTTCAGGAGAGATCTTGAAATATTCTTTTCAATGATGAATATGACTCTACTGCTCTTCAATTTCTCGTTAACAGCTTAGTAGTTCAATTCAAAATAGCCAGTTCCAGTCCATTTCTGTTCACTATAGCTGAGGATATCAATATTTATGCATTCCATTTTATTTTTGACAACTTCTGATTTTCCTAGATTCATACTTTGTACATTCTATGTTCTGATTACTAATGAATATTTGCAGCTGCTTCTCATTTTTAGTCATACAACATCAGCAAATGAAGGTCCAGAAAGATTTATTCCATATCTATCATTAAGCTTGACTCTTTTTTGGGGAGGCAGCTCTTCTGCAGTCATATTTTGAGTATTTTCCAATATGAGAGGCTCATCTGGCACTGTATCAGACAATGTTTTACTTTTATTCATAAAGTTTTCCAGTGATATATCAGGCATTGTTTCACTGCTTTTCATAAAGAGTCAGCAGCCACTTTTTTCAGAAGTGTATGGACTTGTTCTTCCAAGTCTGCCTTAGTCTGGTAGCTCTGCTGAAAACTTTCCACCTTGGGTGACCTTGCTGATATTTGAAATATTGCTGACATAGCTTCCATCACCATAGAAACACTCATGCCACTACAATACAACAAACTGGAGGATGAATGGTCGACTGTGGCCCTTAGACACCATTCAAGCCTCGAACTGATGTCACCCCACTGATTCAACATTTCATCCAAACAGTAGACAGACCTATAAGGTAAACAATAACATCAGGAAGATATGCACTTATTAGAACAATCAACCATAGGAGATTAAAAGAGAGCATTTACCCAGGGGTACAGCTCAGAAGACAGGAAGGGATAGGAAAGAAGGACAAAGGGAAATGGTAAACACAGGGAGGATTGGGAAAAGTTCTGTTACATTGGAAAAGTTGCAATCAATGTCACAAAACAAAGTGTATTGTTGAATGGAAAACCAATTTGCTTGTCAAGTTCCACCCAACTCAAGACAAAAACTAAAAACAAACAAACAACAAGAAAAAAGGTGTCTGTTGTCAAATGAGCTTGAGAATTTTTGCTTACTCAGTTCTTTACCTCTTTCCATTCCCAATTTTCATGAAGGTTTATCTTCATCCTGAAATATCATTACTAAAGAAATATTTTACACCCATTCAACCTATCATTTAAATTTCTGATTAAATATATTTAATCAGAATATTTTTTCAAGATTTAAATATTTATTAGAATTCTACTGAACAGAGTTTAATAAGAAATCATTTTAACACTTTGGAAAATATGTTAATAGAAATCCACTATGGAATGAAGTTATGATTAGAAACAAGGTTGTGAAGAAGTGAAAAGAGTATTTAGTATATCAAATTCTTTATGATCTTAAAGAATTAGATTAAATTAACATCTGGTTTAAGCAAACAAATTGATGGCTGTGTATTAATCTGCCATTCCCATTGCCATTGAGTGGATTCCTACTCGTAATGATAGAGGATAGAGTAGAGGCTAGAGAAGGATACAGAAGAATTGCCTTATAGGTTTCCAAAGGCTGCAATCCTTACAGAAGCAGATTGCCATATCTTTATTTCACCTGGGAGTGGTTGACAAGTTCAAGCTGCTAACATTCCACTTAGCAGCTGAGTGCTTAACCACTGTACCTTCAGGGCTCATTTGAAATAAACAGACATGTTTAGATTGCCCTAATCAGAAAACGACTCTATTTAATAACACCAG